>NW_026123783.1:0-27500 GCF_025177605.1 Cucumis melo
GATCGTTACAAAGGACGATGCTATGGAATCGAGCCTGTTGCTGGAGAAGAAAATCAATATATTGCTTATGTAGCTTATCCCCTAGACCTTTTTGAAGAAGGTTCTGTTACTAACATGTTTACTTCCATTGTGGGTAATGTATTTGGATTCAAGGCTCTACGTGCTCTACGTCTGGAGGATTTGCGAATCCCTACCGCTTATATTAAAACTTTCCAAGGCCCACCTCATGGTATCCAGGTTGAAAGAGATAAATTGAACAAGTATGGTCGCCCTCTATTGGGATGTACTATTAAACCAAAATTGGGATTATCCGCTAAGAATTATGGTAGAGCAGTTTATGAATGTCTACGTGGTGGACTTGATTTTACCAAAGATGATGAAAACGTGAATTCCCAACCATTTATGCGTTGGAGAGACCGTTTCCTATTTTGTGCGGAAGCTATTTTTAAATCACAGGCTGAAACAGGTGAAATCAAAGGACATTACTTGAATGCTACTGCAGGTACATGCGAAGAAATGATGAAAAGGGCTATATTTGCCCGAGAATTGGGAGTTCCTATCGTAATGCATGACTACTTAACAGGTGGATTCACTGCAAATACTAGCTTGGCTCATTATTGCCGAGATAATGGTCTACTTCTTCACATTCACCGTGCAATGCATGCTGTTATTGATAGACAGAAGAATCATGGTATGCACTTCCGTGTACTAGCTAAAGCGTTACGTATGTCTGGTGGAGACCATATTCACGCTGGTACCGTAGTTGGTAAACTTGAAGGGGAAAGAGAAATCACTTTAGGATTTGTTGATTTACTACGTGATGATTTTATTGAAAAAGACCGAAGCCGCGGTATTTATTTCACTCAAGATTGGGTTTCTTTACCAGGTGTTCTGCCAGTGGCTTCCGGTGGTATTCACGTTTGGCATATGCCTGCTCTAACCGAGATTTTTGGAGATGATTCTGTACTACAATTCGGCGGAGGAACTTTGGGGCACCCTTGGGGTAATGCACCTGGTGCCGTAGCTAACCGAGTAGCTCTAGAAGCATGTGTACAAGCTCGTAATGAGGGACGTGATCTTGCTCGTGAGGGTAATGAAATTATCCGTGAGGCTAGTAAATGGAGTCCTGAACTAGCTGCTGCTTGTGAAGTATGGAAGGAGATCAAATTTGAATTTGAGGCAATGGATACAATTTGAGGCAATGGATACTTTGTAATCCAGTAATTACTCTTCGTTCTTTTAATTGACTTTCAATTAAACTAAATTCGGCTCAATCTTTTACTAAAAGGATTGAGCCGAATACAATACAAAGATATTATTGTATATCTTTTTTACTAGATATACAAAATAGAAAATTGAAATAAAAATATAAGACGAAACAACTTAAAAATTTTTATTGTTGTGCTGGATCCGCAATTAAGCCTATGGATCCTTAGGATTGGTGTAGTCATTTAATATTTAATATATTATATCCCGTAGCGTCGTTTCAGATCCGGGATCGAGCCAAGTATCACAACTTCTTCTACCCCATCCTGTATATTGTCCTTTTTGTTCTGTCTTGGAATACAAATTTTTTAGTAGACGAGATTTTACGAAAAAAGTTCTTCATATTCATAGGGATAACAACGATTTTTTTTATGTGAATTTGACAATTTGACATAACCGGTGAGAAACCACTATTTATAAATTAATAATTGAATTGATTTAATTGAAAAAAAAAATAATTCTCTTTTGAGAGAACGCTAAGTATCACTTCACTATATATAACGGAACCTTTTTTTTTTAAGACCGACTCGTTAATACTTAATAATCCTAGTGATTGGATTTAGATCCTATTCTGATAGGAAATGAGATATTTAAATGATTTCTTTTTTATCGAATGACTATTCAGCTATTGTATTTTCATGTAAATAGGGGCAAGAAAGCTCTATGGAAAAAAGATGGTTAAATTCGATGTTGTCTAAAGGGAAGTTAGAATACAGGTGTAGGCTAAATAAATCAATCAATAGTCTTGGTCCTATTGAAAGTGAAGGATCAATTATAAATAATATGAATAAAAACATTCCTAGTCATAGTGATAGTTACAATTCTAGTTACAGTACTGTTGATGATTTAGTCGGCATTCGGAATTTCATATCTGATGACACTTTTTTAGTTAGGGATAGTAATAGCTGCAGTTATTCCATCTATTTGGATATTGAAAATCAAATTTTTGAGATTGACAATGATCCTTCTTTTGTAAGTGAACTAGAAAGTTCTTTTTATAGTTTTCGGAACTCTACTTATCAAAATAATGTATCTAAGAGTGATGATTCCCACTATGATCAGTACATGTATGATACTAAATATAGTTGGAATAATCACATTAATAGTTGCATTGACAGTTATCTTTGGACTCAAATCTGTATTGATAGTTACATTTTAAGTGGTAGTCACAATTACAGTGACAGTTACATTTATAGTTCTATTTGTGCTGAAGGTGGAAATAGTAGTCAAAGTGAGAGTTTCAGTATAAGAACTAGCACGCATAGAAAAAATTTAACTACAACAGAACGTTCTAATGATCTAGATCTAACTAAAAAATACAGGCATTTGTGGGTTCAATGCGAAAATTGTTATGGATTAAATTATAAGAAAATTTTTAAATCAAAAATGAATATTTGTCAACAATGTGGATACCATTTGAAAATGAGTAGTTCAGATAGAATCGAACTTTTGATTGATCCAGGTACTTGGGACCCTATGGATGAAGACATGGTCTCTTTGGATCCCATTCAATTTGATTCGGAGAATCAACTTTATACTTATAAAGATCGTCTTTCTTCTTATCAAAGAAAGACAGGATTAACTGAGGCTATTCAAACAGGCACAGGTAAATTAAATGATATTCCAGTAGCAATTGGGGTTATGGATTTTCAGTTTATAGGGGGTAGTATGGGATCCGTAGTAGGAGAGAAAATCACCCGTTTGATCGAGTATGCTACCAATCAATTTTTACCTCTTATTTTAGTGTGTGCTTCGGGAGGAGCACGCATGCAAGAAGGAAGTTTGAGCTTGATGCAAATGGCAAAAATATCTTCCGCTTTATATGATTATCAATCAAATAAAAAATTATTCTATGTAGCAATCCTTACATCTCCTACTACTGGTGGGGTGACAGCTAGTTTTGGTATGTTGGGGGATATCATTATTGCCGAACCGAATGCCTACATCGCATTTGCGGGTAAAAGAGTAATTGAACAAACATTGAATAAGGCAGTCCCTGAGGGTTCACAGGAGGCTGAATCTTTATTCGATAAGGGCTTATTCGATCTAATCGTACCACGTAATCCTTTAAAAGGTGTTGTGAGTGAGTTATTTCAGCTCCACGCTTTCGTTCCCTCGAATCAAAATTCAATCAAGTAAAGCCTTACTTAACTTAAAAAATGAATTCTTTTTTTTTTTATTTCTTCCGCAAAATTTGGCACGGGGAAGAAAATGAATTTCATGCTCCCTTCTTAACATTACATGTGTATATATACTTCAACTATAGCAAATAGCGGCATAGAGTCTTGCATCTTTCTACATCTCTAGCGGATCTCTAGTTTTACTAAGAATCCTTGTTGTTGGATCGGATTATAACTACCTTTTTGGGAATTTGTACGAAAATCTTTATGAAATTTTATTAAAAAAAAATGCTAAGACAAGATAATAACTAAAATAATGCAAACGTCTATTATGATACATATATCTCATGTCGAAAGATGAGTAAGTCCATTTATTTAATTCGACATTCCTCATTCCTTTTCTATATATACTCACGTAGATATTACTTAGTATAATTATATATTGAATTAGTATAATTATAAGATACCTTTTATAACAATCAATAAATAACAGGTAAAACTATTAATATAACAATGAAAATATTAAGTCGAGGTATCCATTCTATGACAACTCTCACCACCTTACCCTCTATTTTTGTGCCTTTAGTGGGCCTAGTATTTCCGGCAATTGCAATGGCTTCTTTATTTCTTCATGTTCAAAAAAACAAGATTTTTTAAATATGCTGTCTATTTTTTTTTTTCAAAACTTAGACTTTGACGATAACACAGCTATCTATTTAGTAGACTAGAATCTAACATGTGGCTTACTCCAAACATAAGCGATTATACATACGTAAACATGATATCTGAGGAAATCAATTAGAAGTATTTCAAAATAGAAAATAGATAAGTTTCAAAATAGAAAATAGATAAGAGATCGGGCGACAAATGTTTGAGATATAAAATCAATATACCTATATGGATGTAGGTATCTATAGGGAATCATATAAAGGTGATGTTATTATTTTAGATCTAAGTAATTCGATGAATTACTTAGATCTAAAGTAAAGGTTCACATCAAAATAGTGCTAGTTGATTAGAGTTACTTCGGAAACAAAAAAAGTAAAATAGATTTTTTTTGATTCTCTTAATTCCAATAAAATGCAACGAGATCTAGTATGAATTGGCGATCAGAACGTATATGGATAGAATTTATAAGAGGATCTCGAAAAATCAGCAATTTCTGCTGGGCCTTTATCCTTTTTTTAGGTTCATTAGGGTTTTTATTGGTTGGAACTTCCAGTTATCTTGGTAGGGATTTGATAGCTTTATTTCCGTCTCAGCAAATAATTTTTTTTCCACAGGGGATCGTAATGTCTTTCTATGGGATTGCCGGTCTCTTTATTAGCTCCTATTTGTGGTGCACAATTTTGTGGAATGTAGGTAGCGGTTATGATCGATTCGATAGAAAAGAAGAAATAGTGTCTATTTTTCGTTGGGGGTTTCCTGGAAAAAATCGTCGAATCTTCCTACGATTCCTTATGAAAGACATTCAGTCCATCAGAATAGAAGTTAAAGAGGGTATTTATGCACGTCGTGTCCTTTATATGGAAATAAGAGGCCAAGGGGCCATTCCCTTGACGCGTACCGATCAGAATCTGACCCCACGAGAAATTGAGCAAAAGGCTGCCGAATTGGCCTATTTCTTGCGTGTACCAATTGAAGTTTTTTGAAAAATGAAGTTCAGAATGAATTTTGTTCGTAGCAAGAGGGATAAAACTGAAATGAAAGAATAGTCTTTTTTATAGACCATAGTAATAGTATAATAACTTAACTGGAATTTCTTCAGAATGCTCATTTGACCCAAAGCAGACGTATACGGAACAGCCAGAAAACTTTCTTTGTCCGAAATTTTGATCCGTATGTAAATCAACTGCACAGTAACAAAAAAAAGTGGATTCTTTGTTATTTTCTTTCTGTATTATTTCGAAATTCAAGGATTAACTAATAAATCACAAATCAAAAACTAAAAAACAGGGAATGGATTCATAATAGTATGCATATGACTTGTAATAGAACTTATGTTTGATATAAATATTAGTAGTGTAGAGAGTTAACGAATGAAGTGAGTTCATTAAAAAATAAAAGACGAAAAAATGGAAAAAAAGAAAGCATTCATTCCCCTTCTATATCTTGCATCTATAGTATTTTTGCCCTGGTGGATCTCTCTTTCATTTAATAAAAGCCTAGAATCTTGGGTTACTAATTGGTGGAATACTGGTCAATCCGAAATTTTTTTGAATGATATTCAAGAAAAGAGTATTATAAAAAAAGTTCTAGAATTAGAGGAACTCTTTCTCTTGGACGAAATGCTAAAGGAATACCCAGAAACACATCTACAAAAGCTTCGTATCGGAATCTACAAAGAAACGATCCAATTGATCAAGATGCACAATGAGGATCGTATCCATATGATTTTGCACTTCTCGACAAATATAATCTGTTTCGTTATTCTAAGTGGTTATTCTATTCTTGGTAATGAAGAACTTGTTATTCTTAACTCTTGGGTTCAAGAGTTCCTATATAACTTAAGCGACACAATAAAAGCTTTTTCTATTCTTTTATTAACTGATTTATGTATAGGATTTCATTCACCCCATGGTTGGGAACTAATGATTGGTTCTGTCTACAAAGATTTTGGATTTTCTCATAACGATCAAATTATATCCGGTCTTGTTTCCACTTTTCCAGTCATTCTTGACACAATTTTAAAATATTGGATCTTCCGTTATTTAAATCGTGTATCTCCCTCACTTGTAGTGATTTATCATTCAATGAATGACTGAAAAATATAATGTTTGTTACTTTGTACATAAGTAAAACATTCAAAATTGTACTTATTCCTTCTACCCATCGCGAAGGATGCCTCCTATATTCGAGTAACTTTATTTCAGTAAATAGCAGAATCATGGATAGGGAACTATACTAGGGACCTACCTAATTTTATTGTAGAAATTTTTGGGCTCAATGATTGGACCATGCAAACTAGAAATACCTTTTCTTCGATAAAGGAAGAGATTACTCGATCTATTTCCGTATCACTCATGATATATATAATAACTTGGGCACCCGTTTCAAATGCATATCCCATTTTTGCACAACAGGGTTATGAAAATCCACGAGAAGCAACCGGCCGTATTGTCTGCGCCAACTGCCATTTAGCTAATAAGCCCGTGGATATCGAGGTTCCACAAGCGGTACTTCCTGATACTGTATTTGAAGCAGTTGTTCGAATTCCTTATGATATGCAACTGAAACAAGTTCTTGCGAATGGTAAAAAGGGTGGTTTGAATGTGGGGGCTGTTCTTATTTTACCCGAGGGGTTTGAATTAGCCCCCCCCGATCGTATTTCTCCCGAGATTAAAGAAAAGATGGGCAATCTTTCTTTTCAGAGCTATCGTCCCACTAAAAAAAATATTCTTGTGATAGGTCCTGTTCCTGGTCAGAAATATAGTGAAATCACCTTTCCTATTCTTTCCCCGGACCCTGCGACTAAGAAAGATGTTCACTTCTTAAAATATCCCATATACGTAGGCGGGAACAGGGGAAGGGGTCAGATTTATCCCGACGGGAGTAAGAGTAATAATAATGTTTATAATGCTACAGCAGCAGGGATAGTAAGCAAAATAATACGAAAAGAAAAAGGAGGATATGAAATAACCATAGTGGATGCAGCGAATGGGCGTCAAGTGGTTGATATTATCCCTCCAGGACCAGAACTTCTTGTTTCAGAGGGCGAATCCATCAAACTTGATCAACCATTAACGAGTAATCCTAATGTGGGAGGATTTGGTCAGGGAGATGCGGAAATCGTCCTTCAAGATCCATTACGTGTCCAAGGCCTTTTGTTCTTTTTTGCATCTGTTATTTTGGCACAAATCTTTTTAGTTCTTAAAAAGAAACAGTTTGAGAAGGTTCAATTGTCCGAAATGAATTTCTAAATCTGGGGATTTATCAAATAAAGTTCGTAAAAAAAACCAAATTCTTGTTGGCAATTCTATAATTTAATTATGTATGATCAAAAAATTATGAAAAACTTTTTCCCTTGTTTTTTTTTTTATTCTTTTTCGACCCTATTTCGGTAATTACTTGTACCGCATTACTAGTCATAGTATGGATATTATATTGTCAGGAAGACTATTTTACCTCTTCTTTATTTCTTTGTTTTTTACAATACAAATAGGAGCGGTATTATTATGATTATTATGTCACTGGTGCCAGATTGAAATGTCATTGAATGTGTCTATTTTTATTCTAATAGAATAAAAATAGAGTAGATATTAAAAATAAGATAAGTAAATGGAGAATAGAAAAAAAATGAAGGGAACAAAGGATTCTAGAAGGAATTATGCATCTTTCTAGTATTCGATACCAGAAAAATTCCTTTTCTTGTTCTGGTGTCGAAATAATAAACTAATGAATTATTCTTGATCCCGTTCGTCAAAGATCTCTATTCTTAGTTTCAATTTTTCCCGGTTTATCAGAACCTTTTTTTCGATTTATTACATAAGTAGTGAACAAATTCAATGAATTTTTCAATTCTATTTTATATTAAAATAACTATAGAAAATTCTATTAGTATATTTTAATCTATTTAAAGGGTTTGTGATATCTGATCGATAGAAATATAATATTGTTATATTGGGATTGTATCATCCAGAAAGAGGGAATCGAGTGATTCTCTCTTTCTTTTTTTCGCTTTGAAATGAAAGTATCGACCGATACGATCGCGAAAGAGATGGTCTGAATCAATTTTTTTTTTGAAGCAATTCAGAATCAGAAAGAAATGAAGTTTTTTGAAAAAATAGGAAAGATCCATTTTTTCATTTATATGAATAAATTAGTCTAATTCTAATTAGTAAGAGCTCAACGGGACCTACCCCCTCTTTTTTTCTGATTTGAGGGGGATCCTGTTGAGTTCTTACGCTTTCATGTCTCCAACTCAGTTCATCCGATTATTACAGAGATGAACCTAAGCCGGAATATGAACCATAAAAGAAAATACCAACTAAACCGATCACAGGAATACCAGTTACAGTACCGATTATCCAAAGAGGAATCCTTCCAGTAGTCTCGGCCATTTGTCCCACTTCCCTCCCCATTTCATCAAGTGGTCGTGCTAGAGACAGAAACAGTCATAGATAATTATGAGATGATATCCTTCCGAATGGGATAAGATAATTCGTACTATTATTTAGTATTTTCTTTTATTTAATTGAAGAAATAATTGGAAAATAAAACAGCAAGTACAAAAATGAGTAATAACCCCCAGTAAAGACTGGTACGATTCAATTCAACATTTTGTTCGTTCGGATTTGATTGTGTCATAGCTCTATAATTCGGATTAGGTTTATCGTTGGATGAATTGCATTGCTGATATTGACCCTAAAAAAAGAAACGGTAGGTACAGCTAGTCCGTGAACAGTTAACCATCGCACTGTAAAAATAGGATAAGTTTTATCGATAGTCATTTGGTCCTCCTAAAAAGATCTACTAAATTCATCGAGTTGTTCCAAAGAATCAAAACGGCCAGTTATTAATGGAATTCCTTGTCGGCTCTCTGTAAAATACTCATTTGGACGAGGGCTTCCAAAAACATCGTAAGCTAAACCCGTGCTGACGAATAACCAACCTGCAATGAATAGAGAAGGTATAGTAATGCTATGAATGACCCAGTATCGAATACTGGTGATAATATCAGCAAAAGAACGTTCTCCTGTGCTTCCAGACATGCCGAGCTCCACATATTCTTGTACAGTCAAAAGGGGGATCGATTCCGTAAAAGATGAGATCAGTAAATGGAAATTAACTGAAATTTTATCTTTGTAAGATCGTCAATATTGTACCGAGGGTGTTTTTAGAGTATACCGAATCAGTATAGCTATCCTTCTTCTGACGCAGCAACGCAATTTCACAATAAGTATCAAAATGAAGCACTAAAACTAAATAATATAATTTGTTTCTTCTTTTCTTGCTGCTTGTCGATGTAGAATCATATACCATTCATTCAATAGAAAATTCTGAAAATGCCTGTCTGTAGTATTAAGGATTCTATCGGTTATTGGCTTCGGGCTAGAAAGCGAAGATTGGGTAAAATGTGAATCCGACTGGTTGGTTTATAATAATTTAGGAAGCAGATTCTAATAGTCCCAAAATTCAATGAAATTAGACGTGAAATCTCGAAATATTTCTTTTGTGTTTGTAGTTATATTTTTGTTTGAATCTTTTTTTATTTTAAGGAATTGGTTAGTCGTCCAGTAACAAGTAACAGTAGTACATAGGATTCGATGAACGAAACAGAACAACGAATAGAAGAATAATAAATATTCGTAATGCACGCATTATTGTTTTATATTAGACTCAAACGATCGTTCTTCAACTAATTAGAAGAATGTTTTTAATATGGAAAGAATAAGAATAAATGGAGAACCTAGTTTCGAGTGATCTGATCGTGCGATACTTTTTTTCTTTTTAAAAAAGATTTTATGGAAATGAACCCACTACATAAAATCTAATTAGTGGGAATACAATTTCATAAATAAAGGGCATTATAAGGTCATTCATTCTTCAGCGATTCAAAGAGCATTTCATTTTTGGAATCAAGTTACACAACATAGTTTATTTATTATTTTTCTTTTTTTTTTTTTTTTTTTCTTTCTAATTATTTAGAATCCATTTAATAGATTTATATATTTACTAGATTTATATATTAAATTATTGTTTATAAATTCTTTATAATAAGAATATTTGTTTTGAAAACTCAAGAGTTGTTCAATGAATCCCTTGATTCCGAATTGCGGGATAGAGAGACAGATGATGAATTGATTTCTTACCTATGTCACAAGATTTTTGTTAGTATCATCTATAATCATAATAATAGATGAATCAAAAACTTTCAATTGAATATATTTTTTCAATTAGTATTTTTACTTATCCATCCGCGTATCTTTCAAAAATAGAAACTTAGGGAAGTGCTTTATAAACATATGGATAAAAATAACGTATTTCATTTAGCCTCGTCATGCCTACTATCACTAGTTATTTCGGTTTTCTACTAGCAGTTTTAACTATAACCTCAGCTCTATTTATCGGTCTGAACAAGATACGACTTATTTGATTAAAATTCATTGAATGCACAATTCAAAAAAAAGAAAGATTTCGGTGTTATTCAATATATTCTATATATTGTAGAGTTCTTTACCTTGTCAATTCAATTTCGAATTCTTGGTCATTGAGATTCATGGGCAATACCGATTAATATTTTAAGGATAGATATTACCTCTCCTTTTCCTCGTTCAACTAAATTGAAATGATTGAAGTTTTTCTATTTGGAATCGTATTAGGTCTAATTCCTATTACTTTGGCTGGATTATTTGTGACCGCATATTTACAATACAGACGGGGGGATCAGTTGGACCTTTGATTAATTAACAGTTCTTTTTTTTGATTGACCCCCTACTTGCTTTATAGGAGGTAAAATTTTGATTTCTGTTGAATTATTTCAGTATCATTTTGATTTAACAACAACAAGAATCGAATCACGCTCTATAGGATTTGAACCTACGACATCGGGTTTTGGAGACCCGCGTTCTACCGAACTGAACTAAGAGCGTTTTATTATCAAACTAAAAGCAACCCGAATATATCTTCGATACATATATTATCATAGAGAATATCATAAAATTAAATAAAAAAAGATTGATTCGATATATGTATGTTCAATTTTTATGGATCTCAATTGATTCCTCGTTACTGTTCAGAAGATAAGTAATAGGTAGGGATGACAGGATTTGAACCCGTGACATTTTGTACCCAAAACAAACGCGCTACCAAGCTGCGCTACATCCCTTTCAATTGGTCTACAGTGTTATTGTAGAGAATCCCTGTCTTGTTTTCCACATTTTTTATTTATTTCCTCCATTGGTATACACAAATTATCTTGCCATTTCTTCTTTTTTGTCTCATATCATATATAAAATATAATAAAAATAATAAAAAGACTTATATACGTATGAAATAATAAATATTAAATCCGCCGTAAAGAAAAATGAATATTTGGGGTGGGGCGGAAAGCTACATATTTTTTTTAATAAAAAAGGGAATATCTACCGAATTGAACTGTTGTACATTTCAATTTGAATTAGGAATTCCGCGGACAATACAAGCGGTTATTAACTATATATACATTTGATGGTATGTAATACCAGTATGTATTACAAATTACTATAAAGTAGGAGGGTTTTCAATGCGAGATCTAAAAACATATCTCTCCGTGGCACCGGTAGTAAGTACTATATGGTTCGGGGCTTTAGCGGGTCTATTAATCGAGATCAATCGTTTATTCCCGGATGCGTTGGTATTCCCGTTTTTTTCATTCTAGTTATTGACTTGGGAAGGGGTGAAGAAGATTAGAAAAACAATCAAATATCTTTGACTAATCCCCTTCCCCCTTCTTTTTTTTAGAGTTTTTAGACTTAGAATAAGTTAGAAAGAATCAAAATGGATTCAACCTCAGTCAAACTCGGACGCGGCGCCAGGTTCAAATTTAATTAATAAAAGAGTGAGAACGAAAATGAAAATGTGATGGCTAGGGCAACAATATCATACAAAATACTTAAATGAAAAACTGTACTGCGATTCTAAATTTAGAAATTATTGTATTACTATATTTTAATATTTGATTGTAACGAAATCTTTCATAATTTTATTTCGAGTTACCAATTTTTCTTTTTTTCTTCATTTTGGATCGGAAAATGGAAGAGTTGCGTGAATCAAAAATCCAAGGGAGGTTCATGGCCAAGGGTAAAGATGCCCGAGTAACTGTTATTTTGGAATGTACTCGTTGTGTTCGAAACGGTGTTAATAAGGAATCAATAGGGATTTCCAGATATATTACTCAAAAGAATCGACACAATACGCCTAGTCGATTGGAATTGAGAAAATTCTGTCCCCGGTGTTACAAACATACGATTCATGGGGAGATAAAGAAATAGATCGAACCGATCGGCTGTGTGTCACCCTTTTCCAATCCAAGGAAGATGAAAAATTACATATATTAGACATATTTTAGATTTAAATATAAACAAACCAAATCCTATTTCGATCGGATCTAAAATGATTTAGAATTAAGAAATAGGATTTTCGGGATAAGGAATAAAAAAACCATGGATAAATCCAAGCGACTCTTTCTTAAATCCAAACGATCTTTTCGTAGGCGTTTGCCCCCGATTCCATCGGGGGATCGAATTGATTATAGAAACATGAGTTTAATTAGTCGATTTATTAGTGAACAAGGAAAAATATTATCTAGACGGGTAAATAGATTGACCTTAAAACAGCAACGCTTAATTACTATTGCTATAAAACAAGCTCGTATTTTATCTTTGTTACCTTTTCTTAATAATGAGAAACAATTTGAAAGAAGCGAGTCGACCGCTAGAACTATTGGTCTTAGAACCAGGAATAAATAGACTTAGCTTACTCTTTAATTGAATTAAAATTCTAATCCAAACTCAACCGCAGATTGATTCTTTGTTCGAAAAATCCGAAAATCTAGATTCGATTGTCGTGTCGTAAGAAAAAGAAAGAATAGTGGAAGAAGAATAAATCGTTTTTTTTTTATTGAACATATTTGCTCATTTTGACCACTTTATCATATTTTATCATACTAATTTCTACTCTACCTTCTCGGAGTTCATTCTCCAGAGAACTCCATTTTAAGCATTCCGCTGGATTCTTTGCAATCTTCGTATTTTATGATCTCATTGGAAATCATATAAAGACAATTTCTATTTAATATCGCGATTTGGGCAAGTATTTTACGATTAAGAAGCAACTGCCTCTTGTACAGATTGTGTATGAATCTACTATAACTGTAGTCTACCTTATTAGATCGAATTACTGCATTTATTCGAGCGATCCACAACTGTCGAAAATTTCTTTTTTGCCTACCTCTATCCCGATAAGCTGAAGCCAAAGCTCTTATTTTCTGTTGAGTAATAGTTCGAGTAAGTCTTGAATGAGCCCCTCGAAAGCTTGATGCAAATAAACGAATTTTTGTTCTACGTCTCCGAGCTATATATCCTCGTTTAATTCTAGTCATTGAATAAATGAAACTTTGATGAATAACTAATGGATTTCCTTTCTTTCAGTTATTCCTTTCTCCTTTCCTAGTCTATTAATAACAAAACGTATTTTTCCAATGTATAAAATAAAAATTCCAATGGCTTTTGCTACTATAACCTTCCCGACCACTATTTCTTTTTTTGTTCTAATCACCCCAAAATACGAAATAGTATTTTTACTAGGTATAAAAAACAAAAATAGAGTAAATAAATAAAAATAGAAATGGATAAAGAAATAGTGGGTTCCTTCGTTTCTATGGTTACTTCTTAAACGGTGAGGTCCTCTCTATACACCGGAGCTCCTTCTTTTATTTCATCAATGTTATTGTTAACTTGTACAGTTCACCCTCTTTGGCTCTACCCATGAATTATCTAGTAATCGGTCTTTCACAACGAGATCTACCTATACAGTAACGGTATTTAATTATGAAGATTGGTTGGGTAGCTGACCCTCTTAGTCCGTTCTTGGAAGAATAAGGCTATAATCCTTCTGTTAAATAGGATTTCCTCTGCTTAATGGATAAGCATTTGTTACCAATGGGGAATTCTTTCTCATCTAAAATTGAAAATAGAGATGATTGGATTTGCACCAATAGAAACCATAAATTTGATACACAATAAAAGGATACGATAAATCTTTGTTTATTTATTTTCGGTAGTGAACGGATTTCTTCCATTCATTCTATCCTATTCACTGTACTTATAACTGATACGGGAAAAATTTTGTACTTTCTTTTGTCCCGGTCCATGGTCTAAACGAGTCGCACATACACCCTAGTACATGTTCCTCGACGCTGAGGGCATCCCCGAAGGGCGGGCGATTTGGTGACATTTCTGATTGGCTGTCTTGTGTTTCTAATAAGTTGTTTAATAGTTGGCATGTTGAATTGTATACATAATGAGTTGGTTTAGATCAATCCTAACCGGATGATTATGAATTACTTCTATATTCGATATTAATAATTAATATGATTAATAGTAATATATTAACCCCGGTAAAAAGAGAAAATCGAAAATTTCGGATTTTTGCGTGAAATACCTGCTATTTGTTATTCAACCGCTACAAGATCAACAATTCCATGAGCTTGGGCTTCTGTTGCTGACATAAAAACATCCCTTTCCATGTCTTCGGATATAACCCATAAGGGTTTGCCTGTTCTTTGTACATAAACCCTTGTGAGGATTTCGCGCAGCCTCAGTAGTTCTTTCGCTTCCAGGATAAATTCTACCGTTTGTGCCTCATAAAAAGAACTAGCAGGTTGATGGATCATTACCCTGATGATTTAATAAATGGTTTTCTCTATCTTACATCATTATCATGATGAGTCAAAGATAATAAAAAAAAGATAGGATTAACAACCGTACAGGCATCCTTTGTGCAGTGCATACGGCTCCACAATGGAATTCATTTTTACCTTCCAGCGAAGGAATAGAAAATATAGGATCTAGCAGACCCAGAGCAGTAAATGATCCAATAACCACCCTTCCTTTTTTTTAGTAATTTCAAAATACTATGATGGTTCCGTTGCTTTATGATTTCGTTTGTTATTCAGCAATCCCAAAGTTTCTTTTTTTTATTTTTTTTCTTAAAAATAAATATTTCGTAGTCTTTCATAACAGAAATATTGTTAAGAGTCTTCCGTCGTGAAAACAAAAAAGTTTGTGACGCTGAAAGAGGCCTCCGCGATAAATCAGCCTACAATCGGAAATGCCTTTTATCTCATACTACTCTTTCGATACATAACCTAATGGTTTAGAAAAAAAAAATTCTCATATCGAATTCAAAGTGCCATGCTATTATTACTTAATATTTTATATGGCGAAGGCATAGTTTTCTTTTTGTCTAAAAAAAACTCATTGGCGCCGAGCGTGCGGGAATGCTAGACGTTTGGTAATTTCTCCTCCGACTAGAATAAAAGATCCCATTGAAGCGGCTAATCCCATGCATATTGTCTGTACATCTGGTTGCACAAATTGCATAGTATCATAAATACCTAATCCGCTTATTACCCCTCCACCGGGAGAGTTTATAAATAAATACAGATCTTTGGTATCATCCTCCATACTGAGATATACCATAAGACTAATAAGTTGATTCGAAATATCACTATCAACCTCTTGGCCTAAAAAAAGTAATCTTTCTCGATAAAGTCGGTTGATTAGGATAAAATTGTATCCCTTAAGAACCGTACGGGCACCTTTTGATGCATACGGTTCAAAAAAAATAGCGAAAAAAGAATCAATGTTTAGATTTTAGCCTTCTTTAGAGGACTCTTTCTAACTTCTAATGAAGGGGCTTTTTCTTACCTTCCATTTTTTTTTCAAAATGGATGAGTTTTGTCCTTTGGCCCGCGGTCGTTTATCTATACTATAAATTTCAATAAATAAAAAAACAATTCATTAAATTTTCAATTTATCGAACTAACTTTTCATTGATATATTGTTTCATCGAGATTCAATTTCAATTCCGATGTCATTTTCTTGTTCCAAAATGGTCTTCTTCAATTCTTTTAGGTTTATGCTCTACTCCGAGTCAAGATCTGCCCGATTTGGATTTGCACATATAGGACAAATGCCCCAATAGCATGGCTTTTTGCTACGACTTCTTTTTTTTTTTCAATTTACTTCATATTACTCGATTGATTAAAAGTTTTCTATCAATGCTATTGATAAATCGAATATGATACAAGTAGTAGTAATCATAGAATAGATAGATTCCAAATTGAGTTTTTTCTAAGCGGAGCCTGGATACTTCATTTTATTAGTACAACCGAGAAAACCATAAATTATTCTAATTGATAATATTAATCTGGATACCCCCCAAAAAATAGATCTAATTGCACTTCACGCTCCAAATTTTTGATGATTAAATCAATCCGTCTTGGGCGAAAGAGAGGATATCTCGATCGGGGGAGAGAACGGGGAAATACCATATGACCCAATATATCTGACAAGTCGCACTATAGGTCAACCCACGATGCGTCTTCCTCTCCGGGACTTCGAAAAGGTACTTTTGGAACACCAATAGGCATTAAAGCAAAGAAAAAAGAATTAAGTACTATAGCTAACTTTGATGTGGAAGCGTAACAACGGGTTTATTGTCTTAATAAATAAGATGGGCCTTTATCAGATTTTATCTTTTAGCATATTTTATACATAGATTTAATAAGTTCATAAAAAAGGAAAACAGAATTAATAAGGGAAACTTCTTCCCGAATAGGTTTTTGAATGATGAACAAGTATGTATACATTCACTCCTATAAAATAGGATCAATTCCCATCTACCATTGCGTATTGGTACTTATCGAGTATAGAATAGATCTGCTTCTTTTTGTTCCTACGAATAGAATCGAATTGTTCCATTATTACTAAAAGAATAGACTAAATATTAATCCTTTCGCCAAGATAATCCCCTCAAAAGGGGAGGTCCGTAGCATAGTTTTTTTTTTCAGTGCAATAAAGTTACATAGTGTCTATTTTTCCTTGATAAAGGGGTATTTCCATGGGTTTGCCTTGGTATCGTGTTCATACCGTTGTATTGAATGATCCCGGTCGTTTGCTTTCTGTTCATATAATGCATACAGCTCTAGTTGCTGGTTGGGCCGGTTCAATGGCCCTATACGAATTAGCAGTTTTTGATCCCTCTGATCCTGTTCTTGATCCAATGTGGAGACAGGGTATGTTCGTTATACCCTTCATGACTCGTTTAGGAATAACCAATTCATGGGGGGGTTGGAGTATCACAGGAGGGACTATAACGAATCCGGGTATTTGGAGTTACGAAGGTGTGGCCGGAGCACATATTGTGTTTTCTGGATTGTGCTTCTTAGCAGCTATCTGGCATTGGGTGTATTGGGATCTAGAAATATTTTGTGATGAACGTACAGGAAAACCTTCTTTGGATTTGCCGAAGATTTTTGGAATTCATTTATTTCTCTCAGGGTTGGGTTGCTTTGGTTTTGGTGCATTTCATGTAACCGGATTGTATGGTCCGGGAATATGGGTATCCGATCCTTATGGATTAACCGGAAGGGTACAAGCCGTAAATCCTGCGTGGGGTGTCGAAGGGTTTGATCCTTTTGTTCCGGGCGGAATAGCCTCGCATCATATTGCAGCAGGTACATTGGGCATATTAGCGGGCCTATTCCATCTTAGTGTTCGTCCGCCCCAACGTCTATACAAAGGATTACGTATGGGAAATATTGAAACCGTCCTTTCCAGTAGTATCGCTGCTGTATTTTTTGCAGCTTTTGTTGTTGCTCGGAACTATGTGGTATGGTTCAGCAACTACCCCGATTGAATTATTTGGGCCCACTCGTTATCAATGGGATCAGGGATACTTCCAGCAAGAAATATATCGAAGAGTTAGTACCGGGTTAGCCGAAAATCAAAGTTTATCAGAAGCTTGGTCTAAAATTCCTGAAAAATTAGCTTTTTATGATTATATCGGGAATAATCCCGCAAAAGGTGGATTATTCAGAGCGGGTTCCATGGACAACGGGGATGGAATAGCTGTTGGTTGGTTAGGACACCCTGTTTTTAGAGATAAAGAAGGGCGCGAACTTTTTGTACGCCGTATGCCGACCTTTTTTGAAACATTTCCGGTTGTTTTGGTAGACGGAGACGGAATTGTTAGAGCCGATGTTCCTTTTCGAAGAGCAGAATCGAAGTATAGTGTTGAACAGGTCGGTGTAACTGTTGAGTTCTATGGCGGTGAACTCAATGGAGTCAGTTATAGTGATCCTGCTACTGTGAAAAAATATGCTAGACGTGCTCAATTGGGTGAAATTTTTGAATTAGATCGTGCTACTTTGAAATCCGATGGGGTTTTTCGTAGCAGTCCAAGGGGTTGGTTTACTTTTGGGCATGCTTCCTTTGCTTTGCTCTTCTTCTTCGGACACATTTGGCATGGTGCGAGAACCTTGTTCAGAGATGTCTTTGCTGGTATTGACCCAGATTTGGACGCTCAAGTAGAATTTGGGGCATTCCAAAAACTTGGAGATCCAACTACAAAAAGAGTCTAGTCTGATACAAGATTGCTCTGTTCTTTTTTTCCTTTATTTTTTGATTTGACATAGATAGGGTACCGGATAAATCTTTATTCGGATTGCTTACTTTTCATTTCTTTGACTCTTGTCTTGGTCTTTTTTTTATCCGTAAAAAGATCCCAATTAAACAGGTATGGAAGCTATAATTGTAAACCGAAATCAAATCTATGGAAGCATTGGTTTATACATTCCTCTTAGTCTCGACTCTAGGAATAATTTTTTTCGCTATCTTTTTTCGCGAACCGCCTAAAGTTCCAACTCCAACTAAAAAGGCAAAATGATTTCTCATTATCTCAATTGAAGTAATGAGCCTCACAATATTGTGAGGCTCATTACTTCAACTAGTCCCCGTGTTCCTCGAATGGATCTCTTAGTTGTTGAGAGGGTTGCCCAAAAGCAGTATATAAGGCATACCCAGTAAAACTTACAAGTAAACCAGATATAGAGATGGCAACTAGGGTTGCTGTTTCCATTATTATATAATTTCAAGACCACAATGGATCTATAATAAGATCATTTATTTACAACGGAATGGTATACAAAGTCAACAGATCTCACTGAATAAAAAAAAATATAGGATTATTTATGGCTACACAAACCGTTGACGATAGTTCTAGATCTGGGCCAAGACGAACTGTTGTAGGGGATTTATTGAAACCATTGAATTCGGAATATGGTAAAGTGGCTCCTGGGTGGGGAACTACACCTTTAATGGGTGTCGCGATGGGTTTATTTGCGATATTCCTATGTATTATTTTGGAGATTTATAATTCTTCCATTTTACTGGACGGAATTTCAAGCAATTAGATTCGATTCACAAGAACCCCTAAATAACTTTTCAATAAAAAGGAAAGTCTAAAGTATGTAGGTTTCTGCTTTTTAGCCCACTATTTTTTGGTAGTTCGATCGTGGAATTTATTTTTTTCTGTATTTCCGGAATATGAGTGTGTGACTTGTTAGAATTGATCCTATGGATACGACAGAGAAGAAGTCGGTCATCTTGATGAAGATGATTTGATCTCGTTGGATATTCAGTCTAGGCTAGTATCTGGAGCACAGAATATATGAAATAGATTCCAAAATATTAGAACAAATATTAGAACTATGATTCATACTTATCAGACCTCGTGGCCGGACTCCGAAACAAGAGTTAGAAGTGATAAATAAAAAAAATTTATTCTTTCGTTTCTACTTATTTTGGTTAAAGGATAAACCTTTCTTTAGCTTTTTTCATTATATTCAGTCATTGAATAAGCATTGAATAAGTGATAATCCAAGGGTTCTTACTCAGGGAATTTTTGAACTTTTTTTGGAAGGTTTTTTATTGAATCATCGTGGTTCTAGTCTGAATCTAAGGTTTTAATTGATTCATAGGGTCTTAACAAGATAATTCCTATCAATAATAAAGAAAACAAGAGTAAAGTCGCATTACATACAAATCAAAGAAAAAAAATAGGTAAATAGAAGATTCAAGAGGCCCCTAATGATCAATATAACTATGAATGAGCCGACTTGATATTTGGGCATTATAACTACAAAGAAGACTTTTCGGATTTTGATTCTTTCGTATCTTGATACAAAAAATTGAATCATAGCATTAAGAAGTTTGAAACTTTTTAGTACACATATCCGTTACGAGCGGTATTTGGGTGTTTCTGTTTGAGCCGTACGAGACGAAATTCTCATATACGGTTCTCAGAGGGGGGTCCCCTTGGTTTACCTATCTCAATAAAGTGTATGATTGGTTCGAAGAACGTCTTGAAATTCAGGCGATTGCAGATGATATAACTAGTAAATACGTTCCTCCTCATGTCAACATATTTTATTGTCTAGGAGGAATTACGCTTACTTGTTTTTTAGTACAAGTAGCTACGGGGTTTGCTATGACTTTTTACTACCGTCCGACCGTTACTGAGGCTTTTGCTTCTGTTCAATATATAATGACGGAAGCAAATTTTGGTTGGTTAATCCGATCAGTTCATAGATGGTCGGCAAGTATGATGGTCTTAATGATGATCCTGCACGTATTTCGCGTGTATCTTACTGGTGGATTTAAAAAACCTCGTGAATTGACTTGGGTTACAGGTGTGGTTCTGGCTGTATTGACCGCATCCTTTGGTGTAACTGGTTATTCCTTACCTCGGGACCAAATTGGTTATTGGGCAGTCAAAATTGTAACAGGTGTACCGGAAGCTATTCCAGTAATAGGGTCGCCTTTGGTAGAGTTATTACGCGGAAGTGCTAGTGTGGGACAATCTACCTTGACTCGTTTTTATAGTTTACACACTTTTGTATTACCTCTTCTTACTGCCGTATTTATGTTAATGCACTTCCCAATGATACGTAAGCAAGGCATTTCTGGTCCTTTATAGAGAATAGAAATCATAGATTTGTAATTAGTTATTTATGATTACTCAGGGGGGAAGAAGAGTATTTCATTGCTGCAAATATGGATTATTGAAAAATAAGACATGTATTTGGATATTTCCCTTCAACTCCACGAAATTTTATTCGTTATTTTTCAATAATAGTTGAAGGGAATTCTTCGAAGAGAAAATGGATTATGGGAGTGTGTGACTTGAACTATTGATTGGACCGTGTAGATATATGTCTTTTTATCTGCCACATTGGGATTCACAACAAAATGTGTCTTTATTCCAACCACCGCGAAAGCTCCATACAGAGGGTAGGCTGGTTCGCTTGAAGAGAATCTTTTCCATGATCAGACTTGACCATGTCGTGCATGACCAGGCTCCGTAAGATCCATTAGAATAGGTGATATATATGCCATAATACAGATTATGTTTTATCTATTTCACTTACTTAATAGTATGAAAATGCATTCATTTCCTCTGCATTGACTCGATTTATAATACTATCGGAGTGAAACAAGGGATCTAAAGAAGAACATAGGCTAGACTCTATTAGTAACAAGTAAATCCTTTGGATGTAAAAAGTATCAATATTTTTGGGGGCTAAAGCCCCATCGCAAGGTTTGAGACGACCCAGAAAGCACTTGAACATTATCAACTTTGTAAGCCTACTTGGGTATTGAGCATTTATCTGTACGAACTTAATTCCTTGCAATGGATAATTGTAACTCTTGAAAACGGAATCCGCTAAATTTTTTCTTACATTGAATCACTCATTTATTTTATATATGCTTGGATAAGATATCGATTTTTTTTTCTGGATCCAGTTGGTTCGTTTGATTTGTGCTCGAGCCGGATGATGAAAAATTATCATGTCCGGTTCTTTCGGGGGATGGATCCATAATAATTCACCTATCCTAATAACAAAAAAACCAGATTTGAATGATCCTGTATTAAGAGCTAAATTGGCTAAGGGTATGGGTCATAATTATTACGGAGAACCCGCATGGCCCAATGATCTTTTATATATTTTTCCAGTAGTCATTCTAGGTACTATTGCATGTAACGTGGGCTTAGCGGTTCTAGAACCATCAATGATTGGTGAACCCGCAGATCCATTTGCAACTCCTTTGGAAATATTGCCGGAATGGTATTTCTTTCCCGTATTTCAAATACTTCGTACAGTGCCAAATAAGTTATTGGGTGTTCTTTTAATGGTTTCCGTACCGGCGGGATTATTAACTGTACCATTTTTGGAGAATGTCAATAAATTCCAAAATCCATTTCGTCGTCCAGTAGCGACAACCGTCTTTTTGATTGGTACCGCAGTAGCTCTTTGGTTGGGTATTGGAGCAACATTACCGATTGATAAATCCCTAACTTTAGGGCTTTTTTAAATTGATTCAATTGTGAAATAAATAAAATATCACGATGTGTGTATCTAGGGAATAGTTGCTTCAAAGTGAATTACCCCTAGATACACATATTTAATGAAATTTTTGATTTATTTTGAGTATACGGATTCTGTTAAAGATTCAAACTTCATTTTCGTCTTTTTTTTTTATAAAGTTTTTTTACAACAAAAATCCAATGGATTTCAAATTTATGCAAAATTCTTTTCCATTTCGAGAATGTCTAATATATGTTTTACGTCTTCTATGCGAAAATGTTTGATTTTCATAAGTTCGTCTGGACTATTATTCAAAAGGTCAAATAATGTATGTATATTGCACCTTTTGAGGCAATTATAGATCCTAGGAGGCAATTCTGATTGGTCAATAAAAATATATTTTAATGCTCTTTCTTTTTTCTTTTTTCTTAGTTTCGCCAATTTCTCATGAAAAGTAAAAAGGGGTAAAGTAACTTTTTGTTTATTATTTTTAAAATGGAAGTTTTCTTTTTCTTCTTCCGCATGTAAAAAAGGAATAAATAAATCAATCAAATTCCGAGAGGCTTCATGAAGTGCTTCTTTAGGAGTTAAACTTCCATTGGTCCATATTTCGAGAAAAAGTATCTCTTGTTTTTCATTCCCATTTACATAAGAATGAATACTATGATTAACATTTCGAACAGGCATGAATATAGCATCCATAGGATAACTTGCGTCTTGAAAATTATTTGGCGTTTGTATATGATATCCGCGATTCCTCTCGATCTTTAATTCAATACAAAAATTAATTGGTTCCGTTAGGTTAGCTATATGCTGTGTATTATCAACGATTTCCACCGAAGGTGGTAAGATGATGTCTTGAGCAGTTACGCATCCAGGACCCTTGACACAAATAGACGCATCACGAGTTCCATACAGATTACTTCTCAATACAATTTCTTTCAAATTCATTAAAATTTCATGTACTGATTCTTGAATACCGACTATGGTAGAGTATTCATGTGGGATTTTTTCAGATTTTGCACGTGTGATACATGTTCCCTCTATTTCTCCAAGCAAAGCTTTTCGCATCGCAATGCCTATAGTATCCCCTTGTCCCTTCATAAGTGGAGACAGAATAAAGCGTCCATAATAAAGACGCTTACTGTCTGCTCTTGATTCAACACACTTCCACTTTAGTGTCCGAGTCGATACTCTGATTTTCTCTCGAACCATAGTAATATTTTTTGATAAAATCATTGAATTATTTATTTCTCTTGAAATTTCTCTTCAATGTTTATTTTTACACACGTCGTTTTTTAGGGGGCCTACAGCCATTATGTGGCATAGGGGTTACATCCCGTATGAAACTTAATAGTATACCGCTTCTCCGAATAGCTCTTAATGCTGCATCTCTTCCGAGACCGGGGCCCTTTATCATAACTTCGGCTCGTTGCATCCCTTGATCCACTACTGCCCGAATAGCATTTCCTGCTGCGGTTTGGGCGGCAAATGGTGTCCCTCTTCTTGTACCTTTGAATCCACACGTACCGGCGGAGGACCAAGAAATTACCCGACCCCGTACATCTGTAACAGTCACAATTGTATTGTTGAAACTTGCTTGAACATGAATAACGCCCTTTGGTATTCTACGCGTACTTTTACGTGAGCTAATACGTCCATTTCTACGTGAACCGATTCTTGGTATGGGTTTTGCCATATTTTATCATCTCATAAATCTAAGTCAGAGATATATGGATATATCCATTTCATGTCAAAACGGATCCTTTAATTTCTTTTTATGTATATATTGTGGGTGGCCTTTAGGGGTCCTTTTTTTTATAAAGATTATCCTTGTCTTTGTTTATGTCTCGGATTGGAACAAATTACCATAATTCGTCTCCGCCTACGGATCAGGCGACATTTTTCACAAATTTTCCGAATGGAGGCCCTTATTTTCATATTTTTTATTCCTTACCTTAATCTACTTATTGGAAGAAAATAAGTTTCTTGAAATTTTCTATTTCGAATTGGATCTCCCTACAAAAAAAAGAATATTGCACGTGAAAAGACTACTTCACCTAATCATTCGAATCTTTGTTTCGTAGTCTATAAATTATACGCCTTCTGGTCCTGGTTGAATCGTAACAACTTACTGAAATTTTGACTCTCTATTACCTAGTATATGGATAAAACTATGTTGAATCCTTCCTGAAACGTAACCTAGAATTGGATCCTCATTATCTAAACAAACCCAAAACATATCATTGGTAAGTGATTCAGTAATTAAACCTTCAGAAATCCTTTTTTGCTCTTTCATTCCAGACGAAACACCCTTCAAAGTATCAATTAATCAAGGGGGAGTCGTATTATAAACTATAAACCCACCTCTTTTCTTTTTTTTTTTTTTTTACAAATAGGGAAGTTCTGTGTATAATTCGAATATCATAAAGATTACCATATATAACACAAAATTTCGCCGCCGATTCCCTGTAGTCGAGCTTCTCGGTCTGTCATTATACCCCGAGAAGTAGACAGAATTACAATGCCCATTCCGCCTAAAATTCTAGGAATTTTTTGATAGTTAGAATATATTCGGAGACCAGGTCGACTGATCCGTTTTAAATTTAAAATCGTTTTATATGGTCCTTTCCTATTTCTTCTATGTCGTAGGGTTAAAACCCAAAAATCCTTGTTGCTTTCCCGATGTTTCCTTACGTTTTCAATAAAACCTTCTCGTAAAAGTATTTTAACAATGTTTTCGGTGATGTTAGTAGATGGTATTCGAACCATTCCTTTTCTATTCATGTCAGCATTGCGAATAGAGGTTATTATGTTAGCAATAGTGTCCTTACCCATGATAAACGAAAATTATTGGTTACTTAAATTTTTGATCTAATCAACATTCTTTTTTATTAAATAGTTATGAATTTTAAAAGGTATATACGTGATACACAATCTACTAATTAATTTCATTCAAATAGTATAACTATCTCACGGTCTGTCTCATTTTATAATACTTCAGGTGCTAATGAAATTATTTTAGTGAAATTTAACTGTCTCAATTCTCGGGCAATCGCACCAAAAATTCGAGTTCCTTTTGGATTTCCTTCTTGATCAATAACAACCGCAGCATTGTCATCATATCGTATTATCATACCATTTTCTCGTTTGAGTTCTTTACAAGTACGTACAATTACAGCTCTGATCACTTCTGATCTTTCTAGAGGTGTATTTGGGACGGCTTTCTTGATTACAGCAACAATAACGTCACCAATATGAGCATATCGTCGATTACTAGCCCCTATGATTCGAATACACATCAATTCTCGGGCTCCGCTGTTATCTGCTACATTCAAAAGGGTTTGAGGTTGAATCATATTATTTTGGAATCTTTTCTTTCAATGCAAAGGGCGAAGTAAAAAAAAAAAAAAGAAATATTGTTTTTCAAAAAAAAAAAAAAATAAATCTGCAATTGTTTTTTTTTCATCTTAAACAAAGATCGCTTTCCTTTGATTCTACATTTCTATCCCGAAGTAATGAATTGGGTTCGTATAGGCATTTTGGATGCCGCTATTGAAATAGCTTTTCTGGCTATATTTTCGGCTACTCCACTCATTTCATAAAGTATTCTACCTGGTTTAACAACAGCTACCCAATATTCGGGGGATCCTTTCCCTGAACCCATACGTGTTTCTGTGGGTCTTAGTGTAACGGGTTTGTCCGGAAATATACGTACCCATATTTTTCCACCGCGTCGTGCATTTCGTGTCATTGCCCTTCGTCCGGCTTCGATTTGTCTCGATGTGATCCAAGCGGGTTCAAGTGCCTGAATAGCGTATCTCCCGAAGCAAATACTATTGCCTCGATAAGATATTCCTTTCATTCTTCCTCTATGGTGTTTACGGAATCTGGTTCTTTTGGGGTTATAGTTGATGGTTATTTCTAAATTCCATCTCTACTACAGAACCGGACATGAGAGTTTCTTCTCATCCAGCTCCTCGCGAATGAAACGATTCAAAAAAATATACATGTATTTACTGATATTTTCTGAATAATAGATTCAATTATGGGATTTTTGATATTTCATTTAATCAATCTATTCGAAATTTGTATATCTTCTTTTCTTTTGATAGAAAACTAAACTGTTTATAGATTCTAGAATAATAGAATAAGTTTTTTTATTATAGTTTTCTAAAAAATTATAGATAATATAATCTCGTTTTGTTATTTTTTCTTTTATTATTAAGGTTATAACAAATCTTTATTTTGTTTTGCCTTTTTTTATCTATTATTATATTTGATCGACCCTAATTTAGAAATATAATAAAATGGAAACGTTCGCGGGCGAATATTTACTCTTTTTATATATGTTTTGGTTCTCGGGTTAGTTAGCCCATGAACCTACCTCTCATAATAAATGGATTGGTCTTGGGTTCCTTCCGCCATCCTACCCAATGAATTATTAGGATTCGTTTTCAATAGAATATTATGTATTCACGGGTTCCCTCGTTCCCATCGCCTCTCGATTAATGGTTAGGTCTTAATTATACAATGGAGCCCGTAATAAAATTTGTTTTTGAGTCAATCTTCTCAGTCTTTATTGTCTCGGGGCTCTTGGCTTTTTTGTTCTATGAACAGATTCATCTAATTATGAATTCATCAGTCTTAATGCTTTATTACACTACCTTTTATGAGATGACCCATAGACCTTACATATTACGTATTGGAATGATATATCATTCATATTCTTTTTCTCTCTTTCTTTCACCCTTCCATTTATCCGCATACTTTTATTGCTTGACAACTCATAATCGGATTTTTTTTATGCAAAAAAGATTTCAGTTGCTACAATGATATGACCAATATAACATATCTTGACTGGTTGGTTTTTTAGATCCAGATAATGCGAAGCGATGAGTTGGTTATTAGTTTTATAATTATTAGTTCAGATTATGTATGGGCTTATCCTTCTTTATTTTTTGGTTTTAATCCGAACATAAAAAAAACTGACGAGTCGCACACTAAGCATAGCAATTATCTCAAATGATTAATTTCATTTTTATTTAACCTTATAGAATTGCTCATTTTTTATTTAAACGAAAAAGACTGATTTGTCATTTCTTGGTCGATCATTGAATAAAACTTAAACACAAGTTGAGTAAGGGCTTATTATTGCTCGTCTACAAATATCCAAATTTTGATGCCTAATACCCCATAGA
>NW_026123784.1:0-7500 GCF_025177605.1 Cucumis melo
TTCATATAAATGAAAAAATGGATCTTTCCTATTTTTTCAAAAAACTTCATTTCTTTCTGATTCTGAATTGCTTCAAAAAAAAAATTGATTCAGACCATCTCTTTCGCGATCGTATCGGTCGATACTTTCATTTCAAAGCGAAAAAAAGAAAGAGAGAATCACTCGATTCCCTCTTTCTGGATGATACAATCCCAATATAACAATATTATATTTCTATCGATCAGATATCACAAACCCTTTAAATAGATTAAAATATACTAATAGAATTTTCTATAGTTATTTTAATATAAAATAGAATTGAAAAATTCATTGAATTTGTTCACTACTTATGTAATAAATCGAAAAAAAGGTTCTGATAAACCGGGAAAAATTGAAACTAAGAATAGAGATCTTTGACGAACGGGATCAAGAATAATTCATTAGTTTATTATTTCGACACCAGAACAAGAAAAGGAATTTTTCTGGTATCGAATACTAGAAAGATGCATAATTCCTTCTAGAATCCTTTGTTCCCTTCATTTTTTTTCTATTCTCCATTTACTTATCTTATTTTTAATATCTACTCTATTTTTATTCTATTAGAATAAAAATAGACACATTCAATGACATTTCAATCTGGCACCAGTGACATAATAATCATAATAATACCGCTCCTATTTGTATTGTAAAAAACAAAGAAATAAAGAAGAGGTAAAATAGTCTTCCTGACAATATAATATCCATACTATGACTAGTAATGCGGTACAAGTAATTACCGAAATAGGGTCGAAAAAGAATAAAAAAAAAAACAAGGGAAAAAGTTTTTCATAATTTTTTGATCATACATAATTAAATTATAGAATTGCCAACAAGAATTTGGTTTTTTTTACGAACTTTATTTGATAAATCCCCAGATTTAGAAATTCATTTCGGACAATTGAACCTTCTCAAACTGTTTCTTTTTAAGAACTAAAAAGATTTGTGCCAAAATAACAGATGCAAAAAAGAACAAAAGGCCTTGGACACGTAATGGATCTTGAAGGACGATTTCCGCATCTCCCTGACCAAATCCTCCCACATTAGGATTACTCGTTAATGGTTGATCAAGTTTGATGGATTCGCCCTCTGAAACAAGAAGTTCTGGTCCTGGAGGGATAATATCAACCACTTGACGCCCATTCGCTGCATCCACTATGGTTATTTCATATCCTCCTTTTTCTTTTCGTATTATTTTGCTTACTATCCCTGCTGCTGTAGCATTATAAACATTATTATTACTCTTACTCCCGTCGGGATAAATCTGACCCCTTCCCCTGTTCCCGCCTACGTATATGGGATATTTTAAGAAGTGAACATCTTTCTTAGTCGCAGGGTCCGGGGAAAGAATAGGAAAGGTGATTTCACTATATTTCTGACCAGGAACAGGACCTATCACAAGAATATTTTTTTTAGTGGGACGATAGCTCTGAAAAGAAAGATTGCCCATCTTTTCTTTAATCTCGGGAGAAATACGATCGGGGGGGGCTAATTCAAACCCCTCGGGTAAAATAAGAACAGCCCCCACATTCAAACCACCCTTTTTACCATTCGCAAGAACTTGTTTCAGTTGCATATCATAAGGAATTCGAACAACTGCTTCAAATACAGTATCAGGAAGTACCGCTTGTGGAACCTCGATATCCACGGGCTTATTAGCTAAATGGCAGTTGGCGCAGACAATACGGCCGGTTGCTTCTCGTGGATTTTCATAACCCTGTTGTGCAAAAATGGGATATGCATTTGAAACGGGTGCCCAAGTTATTATATATATCATGAGTGATACGGAAATAGATCGAGTAATCTCTTCCTTTATCGAAGAAAAGGTATTTCTAGTTTGCATGGTCCAATCATTGAGCCCAAAAATTTCTACAATAAAATTAGGTAGGTCCCTAGTATAGTTCCCTATCCATGATTCTGCTATTTACTGAAATAAAGTTACTCGAATATAGGAGGCATCCTTCGCGATGGGTAGAAGGAATAAGTACAATTTTGAATGTTTTACTTATGTACAAAGTAACAAACATTATATTTTTCAGTCATTCATTGAATGATAAATCACTACAAGTGAGGGAGATACACGATTTAAATAACGGAAGATCCAATATTTTAAAATTGTGTCAAGAATGACTGGAAAAGTGGAAACAAGACCGGATATAATTTGATCGTTATGAGAAAATCCAAAATCTTTGTAGACAGAACCAATCATTAGTTCCCAACCATGGGGTGAATGAAATCCTATACATAAATCAGTTAATAAAAGAATAGAAAAAGCTTTTATTGTGTCGCTTAAGTTATATAGGAACTCTTGAACCCAAGAGTTAAGAATAACAAGTTCTTCATTACCAAGAATAGAATAACCACTTAGAATAACGAAACAGATTATATTTGTCGAGAAGTGCAAAATCATATGGATACGATCCTCATTGTGCATCTTGATCAATTGGATCGTTTCTTTGTAGATTCCGATACGAAGCTTTTGTAGATGTGTTTCTGGGTATTCCTTTAGCATTTCGTCCAAGAGAAAGAGTTCCTCTAATTCTAGAACTTTTTTTATAATACTCTTTTCTTGAATATCATTCAAAAAAATTTCGGATTGACCAGTATTCCACCAATTAGTAACCCAAGATTCTAGGCTTTTATTAAATGAAAGAGAGATCCACCAGGGCAAAAATACTATAGATGCAAGATATAGAAGGGGAATGAATGCTTTCTTTTTTTCCATTTTTTCGTCTTTTATTTTTTAATGAACTCACTTCATTCGTTAACTCTCTACACTACTAATATTTATATCAAACATAAGTTCTATTACAAGTCATATGCATACTATTATGAATCCATTCCCTGTTTTTTAGTTTTTGATTTGTGATTTATTAGTTAATCCTTGAATTTCGAAATAATACAGAAAGAAAATAACAAAGAATCCACTTTTTTTTGTTACTGTGCAGTTGATTTACATACGGATCAAAATTTCGGACAAAGAAAGTTTTCTGGCTGTTCCGTATACGTCTGCTTTGGGTCAAATGAGCATTCTGAAGAAATTCCAGTTAAGTTATTATACTATTACTATGGTCTATAAAAAAGACTATTCTTTCATTTCAGTTTTATCCCTCTTGCTACGAACAAAATTCATTCTGAACTTCATTTTTCAAAAAACTTCAATTGGTACACGCAAGAAATAGGCCAATTCGGCAGCCTTTTGCTCAATTTCTCGTGGGGTCAGATTCTGATCGGTACGCGTCAAGGGAATGGCCCCTTGGCCTCTTATTTCCATATAAAGGACACGACGTGCATAAATACCCTCTTTAACTTCTATTCTGATGGACTGAATGTCTTTCATAAGGAATCGTAGGAAGATTCGACGATTTTTTCCAGGAAACCCCCAACGAAAAATAGACACTATTTCTTCTTTTCTATCGAATCGATCATAACCGCTACCTACATTCCACAAAATTGTGCACCACAAATAGGAGCTAATAAAGAGACCGGCAATCCCATAGAAAGACATTACGATCCCCTGTGGAAAAAAAATTATTTGCTGAGACGGAAATAAAGCTATCAAATCCCTACCAAGATAACTGGAAGTTCCAACCAATAAAAACCCTAATGAACCTAAAAAAAGGATAAAGGCCCAGCAGAAATTGCTGATTTTTCGAGATCCTCTTATAAATTCTATCCATATACGTTCTGATCGCCAATTCATACTAGATCTCGTTGCATTTTATTGGAATTAAGAGAATCAAAAAAAATCTATTTTACTTTTTTTGTTTCCGAAGTAACTCTAATCAACTAGCACTATTTTGATGTGAACCTTTACTTTAGATCTAAGTAATTCATCGAATTACTTAGATCTAAAATAATAACATCACCTTTATATGATTCCCTATAGATACCTACATCCATATAGGTATATTGATTTTATATCTCAAACATTTGTCGCCCGATCTCTTATCTATTTTCTATTTTGAAACTTATCTATTTTCTATTTTGAAATACTTCTAATTGATTTCCTCAGATATCATGTTTACGTATGTATAATCGCTTATGTTTGGAGTAAGCCACATGTTAGATTCTAGTCTACTAAATAGATAGCTGTGTTATCGTCAAAGTCTAAGTTTTGAAAAAAAAAAATAGACAGCATATTTAAAAAATCTTGTTTTTTTGAACATGAAGAAATAAAGAAGCCATTGCAATTGCCGGAAATACTAGGCCCACTAAAGGCACAAAAATAGAGGGTAAGGTGGTGAGAGTTGTCATAGAATGGATACCTCGACTTAATATTTTCATTGTTATATTAATAGTTTTACCTGTTATTTATTGATTGTTATAAAAGGTATCTTATAATTATACTAATTCAATATATAATTATACTAAGTAATATCTACGTGAGTATATATAGAAAAGGAATGAGGAATGTCGAATTAAATAAATGGACTTACTCATCTTTCGACATGAGATATATGTATCATAATAGACGTTTGCATTATTTTAGTTATTATCTTGTCTTAGCATTTTTTTTTAATAAAATTTCATAAAGATTTTCGTACAAATTCCCAAAAAGGTAGTTATAATCCGATCCAACAACAAGGATTCTTAGTAAAACTAGAGATCCGCTAGAGATGTAGAAAGATGCAAGACTCTATGCCGCTATTTGCTATAGTTGAAGTATATATACACATGTAATGTTAAGAAGGGAGCATGAAATTCATTTTCTTCCCCGTGCCAAATTTTGCGGAAGAAATAAAAAAAAAAAGAATTCATTTTTTAAGTTAAGTAAGGCTTTACTTGATTGAATTTTGATTCGAGGGAACGAAAGCGTGGAGCTGAAATAACTCACTCACAACACCTTTTAAAGGATTACGTGGTACGATTAGATCGAATAAGCCCTTATCGAATAAAGATTCAGCCTCCTGTGAACCCTCAGGGACTGCCTTATTCAATGTTTGTTCAATTACTCTTTTACCCGCAAATGCGATGTAGGCATTCGGTTCGGCAATAATGATATCCCCCAACATACCAAAACTAGCTGTCACCCCACCAGTAGTAGGAGATGTAAGGATTGCTACATAGAATAATTTTTTATTTGATTGATAATCATATAAAGCGGAAGATATTTTTGCCATTTGCATCAAGCTCAAACTTCCTTCTTGCATGCGTGCTCCTCCCGAAGCACACACTAAAATAAGAGGTAAAAATTGATTGGTAGCATACTCGATCAAACGGGTGATTTTCTCTCCTACTACGGATCCCATACTACCCCCTATAAACTGAAAATCCATAACCCCAATTGCTACTGGAATATCATTTAATTTACCTGTGCCTGTTTGAATAGCCTCAGTTAATCCTGTCTTTCTTTGATAAGAAGAAAGACGATCTTTATAAGTATAAAGTTGATTCTCCGAATCAAATTGAATGGGATCCAAAGAGACCATGTCTTCATCCATAGGGTCCCAAGTACCTGGATCAATCAAAAGTTCGATTCTATCTGAACTACTCATTTTCAAATGGTATCCACATTGTTGACAAATATTCATTTTTGATTTAAAAATTTTCTTATAATTTAATCCATAACAATTTTCGCATTGAACCCACAAATGCCTGTATTTTTTAGTTAGATCTAGATCATTAGAACGTTCTGTTGTAGTTAAATTTTTTCTATGCGTGCTAGTTCTTATACTGAAACTCTCACTTTGACTACTATTTCCACCTTCAGCACAAATAGAACTATAAATGTAACTGTCACTGTAATTGTGACTACCACTTAAAATGTAACTATCAATACAGATTTGAGTCCAAAGATAACTGTCAATGCAACTATTAATGTGATTATTCCAACTATATTTAGTATCATACATGTACTGATCATAGTGGGAATCATCACTCTTAGATACATTATTTTGATAAGTAGAGTTCCGAAAACTATAAAAAGAACTTTCTAGTTCACTTACAAAAGAAGGATCATTGTCAATCTCAAAAATTTGATTTTCAATATCCAAATAGATGGAATAACTGCAGCTATTACTATCCCTAACTAAAAAAGTGTCATCAGATATGAAATTCCGAATGCCGACTAAATCATCAACAGTACTGTAACTAGAATTGTAACTATCACTATGACTAGGAATGTTTTTATTCATATTATTTATAATTGATCCTTCACTTTCAATAGGACCAAGACTATTGATTGATTTATTTAGCCTACACCTGTATTCTAACTTCCCTTTAGACAACATCGAATTTAACCATCTTTTTTCCATAGAGCTTTCTTGCCCCTATTTACATGAAAATACAATAGCTGAATAGTCATTCGATAAAAAAGAAATCATTTAAATATCTCATTTCCTATCAGAATAGGATCTAAATCCAATCACTAGGATTATTAAGTATTAACGAGTCGGTCTTAAAAAAAAAAGGTTCCGTTATATATAGTGAAGTGATACTTAGCGTTCTCTCAAAAGAGAATTATTTTTTTTTTCAATTAAATCAATTCAATTATTAATTTATAAATAGTGGTTTCTCACCGGTTATGTCAAATTGTCAAATTCACATAAAAAAAATCGTTGTTATCCCTATGAATATGAAGAACTTTTTTCGTAAAATCTCGTCTACTAAAAAATTTGTATTCCAAGACAGAACAAAAAGGACAATATACAGGATGGGGTAGAAGAAGTTGTGATACTTGGCTCGATCCCGGATCTGAAACGACGCTACGGGATATAATATATTAAATATTAAATGACTACACCAATCCTAAGGATCCATAGGCTTAATTGCGGATCCAGCACAACAATAAAAATTTTTAAGTTGTTTCGTCTTATATTTTTATTTCAATTTTCTATTTTGTATATCTAGTAAAAAAGATATACAATAATATCTTTGTATTGTATTCGGCTCAATCCTTTTAGTAAAAGATTGAGCCGAATTTAGTTTAATTGAAAGTCAATTAAAAGAACGAAGAGTAATTACTGGATTACAAAGTATCCATTGCCTCAAATTGTATCCATTGCCTCAAATTCAAATTTGATCTCCTTCCATACTTCACAAGCAGCAGCTAGTTCAGGACTCCATTTACTAGCCTCACGGATAATTTCATTACCCTCACGAGCAAGATCACGTCCCTCATTACGAGCTTGTACACATGCTTCTAGAGCTACTCGGTTAGCTACGGCACCAGGTGCATTACCCCAAGGGTGCCCCAAAGTTCCTCCGCCGAATTGTAGTACAGAATCATCTCCAAAAATCTCGGTTAGAGCAGGCATATGCCAAACGTGAATACCACCGGAAGCCACTGGCAGAACACCTGGTAAAGAAACCCAATCTTGAGTGAAATAAATACCGCGGCTTCGGTCTTTTTCAATAAAATCATCACGTAGTAAATCAACAAATCCTAAAGTGATTTCTCTTTCCCCTTCAAGTTTACCAACTACGGTACCAGCGTGAATATGGTCTCCACCAGACATACGTAACGCTTTAGCTAGTACACGG
>NW_026123784.1:12500-20000 GCF_025177605.1 Cucumis melo
GAAACGAAGATCTTTGGTAACTTTCATTGTAAACATTCTCAAATAGGCTTTTCTGTTGGTATACCTTATCTAGTAAAGCACAAAACTAAAGTAGTCGTCTTCTCTTTCCTTCTTTCAATCACTAAAAGTTCCTAAATGGAAATTCCGACTATATGTATCCTCTCTATATAAATATATAATATTTAATATATATTTATTATGGATATAATAGATATTATATAAATAGGATTATAGTGGATGAATCTTCAAACGAGACATGTACCGATCGACTAATCCGGTATATTTTCCACATTGATAGGAGTACGTTTATGTTTCTGCTTTACGAATATGATATTTTCTGGGTATTTCTAATAATATCAAGTCTTATTCCTATTTTGGCATTTCTAATTTCTGGAGTTTTAGCCCCTCTTAGCAAAGAGCCAGAGAAACTTTCGAGTTATGAATCGGGAATAGAACCAATGGGCGATGCTTGGGTACAATTTAGAATCCGTTATTATATGTTTGCTCTAGTTTTTGTTGTTTTTGATGTTGAAACAGTTTTTCTTTATCCGTGGGCAATGAGTTTTGATGTATTAGGGGTATCCGTCTTTATAGAAGCTTTAATTTTCGTGCTTATCCTAATTGTCGGTTTAGTTTATGCATGGCGAAAAGGAGCATTGGAATGGTCTTAGTTTTTGAATATTCAGACAATTAAAAAAAACATTGAGACAGTTATGAATTCCATCGAGTTTCCCTTACTTGATCGAACAACCCAAACTTCAGTTATTTCAACTACATCAAATGATCTTTCAAATTGGTCAAGACTCTCCAGTTTATGGCCGCTTCTCTATGGTACCAGTTGTTGCTTCATTGAATTCGCTTCATTAATAGGTTCACGATTCGACTTTGATCGTTATGGACTGGTACCAAGATCTAGTCCTAGACAGGCAGACTTAATTTTAACAGCGGGTACGGTAACAATGAAAATGGCTCCTTCTTTAGTAAGATTATATGAGCAAATGCCTGAACCAAAATATGTTATTGCTATGGGAGCATGTACAATTACAGGAGGGATGTTCAGTACCGATTCTTATAGTACTGTTCGGGGAGTCGATAAGTTAATTCCTGTCGATGTGTATTTGCCGGGTTGTCCGCCTAAACCCGAGGCTGTTATAGATGCTATAACAAAACTTCGTAAGAAAATATCTCGAGAAATCTATGAAGATCGAATTAAGTCTCAAGAGGAAAATCGGTGTTTTACTACCAATCACAAATTTCATGTTGGCCCAAGTACTAATACTGGAAATTACGATCAAGGATTACTCTATCAACCATCATCTACTTCAGAGATCATCCCTCCTGAAACTTTTTTCAAATACAAAAGTGCAGTCTCTTCCTACGAATTAGTAAATTAGGCCGTATACTTTTTTTGTACAGAATAACAAAGCAAAGAACGAGTGAATCTTCATCAATTTTTCATTGTAAATGGGAAATACTTATACAAATAAAAATAAAAAAATGGGGGGGGGGAGAAGATGCAGGGTAATTTGTCTTCTTGGCTAGTCAAACATGGACTGGTTCATAGATCTTTGGGTTTCGATTACCAAGGAATAGAGACTTTACAAATAAAGCCCGAGGAATGGCATTCCATTGCAGTCATTTTATATGTATATGGTTACAATTATCTACGTTCCCAATGTGCTTATGATGTAGCACCAGGCGGACTGTTAGCTAGTGTGTATCATCTTACGAGAATCGAGTATGGTATAGATCAACCGGAAGAGGTATGCATAAAAGTATTTGCCGCAAGGATAAATCCTAAAATTCCGTCTGTTTTCTGGGTTTGGAAAAGTGCGGATTTTCCAGAAAGGGAATCTTATGATATGTTGGGAATTTCTTATGATAATCATCCACGTCTAAAGCGTATCTTAATGCCTGAAAGTTGGGTAGGATGGCCCTTACGTAAGGATTATATTGCCCCCAATTTTTATGAAATACAAGATGCTCATTAAATAATACGAAACTAATCTTCACTTCGACAACTCAAGATATTCAAATACATTTTTACGTTCTCTTATAGATATAGCATAGTAATTGAAGTCTCATTCATCTTATTATTATTGATTAAAAAAAATACAATTAGAGATTTGGTGAGATTATCCAATTTGTAAGATACTTATTTTGGATGAGCCACAAGCTAATAGGATGAACTAAATGAGTTCTGCATTATGAACTATGTATCACGCATATGACTTATAGATGTGCTTTAAAAAGTCACATAGGGTGAAATGAAGAAATATAATATGAAAAGAGAATCGGATTCTATTTGTACTGTATCTGAGATGAATCTTGGCCATTCCCGCCTTTCAACTCCCCTAGACTAGACTTTTGGGTCTTATAAGGAACTAATTGAAACTTTCAAATATGTATAAAATAGGAATTGAACGCCAGGAGACAGAGTATGAACAAATAAAAAAGAAGAGGAAACAAAAGAAAATTCTTTTCTTTTACATATCTATATACATCCTTTACATATTTCTATAAATATCCTCTTTATCTTTACTTGTCTATTTTCGACATCTATAAATAGAGTAAAAAATATATATAGTTTAGTTAAAGGGTAGATTTCCAGACATCATCATGTATCAGTATTTTTCATGATCTATATTATTAATGAATCCGTAGAATAGATACTCATACAAATTCATGATGTGCCAAGAACCAGATTTGAACTGGTGACACGAGGATTTTCAGTCCTCTGCTCTACCAACTGAGCTATCCCGGCCATTTCCGACACATTATCCTTATTTTAATAGATGACTTTGGTCTATGTCAATTGTAAATAAGAAAAAAGGTATTCCAAAGTCTTCTTTTTGAAGATATACGAAATTTCAGGGCTTGGATAAGCCTTTCGAAGTTTCAGTACAGTAGACAGTTAATCATTCAAATTTCACAGATTACTTGCGCAAGGATGTTCGTTTGTACGTCTATCATATAGAATATATACCACAAGCCTTGTGATAAGAAATCAAATTTCCGCTCAAATACGCTTGTGAAAGAGTCGAATGAATGAGAAACATAACAAAGTCTGAATTGCTAATGAACGGATAAATAATTAAAGAGGCCAACGGGCCTTTTTAGGGTTTTGGGGATAGAGGGACTTGAACCCTCACGATTTTAAAAGTCGACGGATTTTCCTCTTACTATAAATTTCATTTTTGTCGTTATTGACATGTAGAATGGGACTCTATCTTTATTCTATTCGATCTGATTAATCAATTCTTCAAAAGATCTATCAGACTATGATGGAGTAAATGATTTGATCAATGAATATTCGATTATTTTTTCAACTTGTAGATCTTGGAATCGATTCATAACAATTCGTTCATTTTTATATATAATTTTATATATATATATAAATATAAATATAAAAAATTATAGAAATATAAAAAATAGAGATTCGAGTTGTCATTAATCAATATAGTATTTCAGTACGTAATACGTTTATCTTTCATCGTTTCTGGAGTTTCGATGGAAGGATTCATTCCTTTACTAACGCAACGTCGTCAACTCCATTTGTTAGAACAGCTTCCATTGAGTCTCTGCACCTACCCTTTTTTTTCGGAAAAAAGGATTTGGCTCAGGATTGCCCATTTTTAATTCCAGGGTTTCTCTGAATTTGAAAGTTATCACTTAGTAGGTTTCCATACCAAGGCTCAATCTAATTAAGTCCGTAGCGTCTACCGATTTCGCCATATCCCCCTCTTTTAAGATTAGTATCGCATTATGATGTCCTTCCCCGTTTTCTTTCATTTGTATTATACTGGAACCACTCAAGTCATTAGAATACCGATTCCTCTATTGAAAAGTGTTTCCTCCTATTGGATTTCTTGTCTATCTTCTTTCATCTCTCTCTTCTCTATCGGAGACCCATATTTGTTCCGATCCAAAATGATTCTATCATTTCTGTATCTGCAATTCAATATATATCAATATAGATAGATATATGAACATATATATTTGCCCCTCTTTCTATTATTTTTTTAGTAAAAAATTTAATACTTAAACGGTCGATTCCCTTGTTCGTCTTATCTTCCACCTTTCAGAATGAAAACATAGAAACGCTTCATTATCATCTCAATTGCATTAAATGCAATTAAGATTAACACATTAATTATTGATACACATCCATTTGATAAATAGATCAAAATTTTCTATCGCTATATTCTATTAATCGTTATATTAATTATTATGTTCTATAATAGAACAATTCCAATATTGAATATTTATTTGAAATGAAATTAGATTCTATATTCATATTAATTAGGAATAGCTAAGATCCCAGTAATTTAGTAAATTACTATGCATGTAACATTTCTGTTATGTGAGCCCGCTTAGCTCAGAGGTTAGAGCATCGCATTTGTAATGCGATGGTCATCGGTTCGATTCCGATAGCCGGCTTTTCTCTATTGATTTTATTTTTGACATAATTGATAAATCAAATAAATAAAGAAACGACTTCTTACCCTTTTTCAAAGGTCACCGATCTATGATGTCGTAGGAACTTACTTACCTTTATGACTAAAGGAGGGGTTCTATTTCTGTAGAACAAATCAAGAAAGGAACTCTTACTTTTTTATATCATTTACATATACAATAGGATCCGGATATTGATCCAAGTTATCTAATTATTCTTTGTTTTGTAGTACAATACTTTACTGGATTTCACTTCATTTATAATATTTATCATTTAGTTTTCATTTAAGTTTATGAAATTTAAATAAAATAAAATGTTTATGAAATTTAAATAAAATAAAATAAGGAGTCTTTATGTCGCGTTACAGAGGGCCTCGTTTCAAAAAAATACGCCGTCTGGGGGCTTTACCGGGACTAACTAGTAAAAGGCCCAAAACCGGAAACGATCTTAAAAACCAATCGCGTTCCGGTAAAAAATCTCAATATCGTATTCGTTTAGAAGAAAAACAAAAATTGCGTTTTCATTATGGTCTTACAGAACGACAATTACTTAAATACGTTCGTATCGCCGGAAAAGCCAAAGGATCAACGGGTCAAGTTTTACTACAATTACTTGAAATGCGTTTGGATAACATCCTTTTTCGATTGGGTATGGCTTCGACTATTCCTCAAGCCCGACAATTAGTTAATCATAGACATATTTTAGTTAATGGTTCTATAGTGGATATACCAAGTTATCGGTGCAAACCCCGAGATATTATTACAGCAAAAGATGAAAAAAAATCGAGAACACTGATTCAAAATTATCTTGATTCATCCCCCCCTCAGGAATTGCCAAAACATTTGACTCTTCAGCCATTGCAATATAAAGGATTAGTCAATCAAATAATAGATAGTAAATGGGTCAGTTTAAAAATAAATGAATTGCTCGTTGTAGAATATTATTCTCGTCAGACTTAAACCTAACTAAAAAACAAGGGTTCGGACAATTTCGTCCTCCCCTTCGCCGAAGTCTAAGTAAAGAGACCGAAGGAAAGTAAGGTTTTGATCCGGAAATTTTTCTATCATTCATCTATCATTGATCGGTAGGGGGATTTTCATCTCTTGTGCATTCTTTCCAGTCTTTTCGTTTCCGTACCACAAAAATTCGAAATAAAGAATCCATAAAGGTCTAACCGTTGGAATAATAGTATCGATTGTTATTTGATTTGATACATTGTGGTCAGTAACATTGTTGAATTAGTACGGAAAGAGAGGGATTCGAACCCTCGGTAAACAAAAGCCTACATAGCAGTTCCAATGCTACGCCTTCAACCACTCGGCCATCTCTCCTACAGAATGATTATGGCCCAGAAACCGAGTTAATAGTGAGTCATTAATATTCAATTTTTTTTTTGATAGGCACGTCCAACCAATTCTAACTATACAAATAATTTTTTTTTAACTATGTTTAATGGATACTTTTAGCTCATGATTCTATTTAGTTTTTTAAACTATGATTCCTTTTTTCTAAAAATTCGACTTTTACAGTTTTCGATTTTTCACCAACAACTGTTTATCCCATACATATATCTAGTCACAAGTTATGAATCATAGAATGATTATTCGATTCTTTTTGCTCTTTTTTGTATCATAATTCAATCAAAAAACTTCTAGAATTACCCCAGTCAGATAAATAAAATTCTTTTTTTCTTCAACTTCGCTGAAATCAGAATAGTTCTCTTCATTCTGATCCTACTACATTTGGATGAAATTTAACCGGATTGAAATATTTCTTCTCTTTTATTGATTCCTGTGAAATCAAAAAGAAACAATTTTAATATCGAGTGGGATTTTTTAATGAATCCGTTTTTATGTTATTTCGTACTATGCAATTCCTTTGTTTGTGGGATCATTTTCTCACGAGAGGTAATTAAAAGAAATTATAGAATGGGGTTGTTACCGATGCCTAGATCTGGTGGGATAAATGGAAATTTTATCGATAAGACCTTTTCAATTGTAGCCAATATCTTATTACGAATAATTCCGACAACTTCCGGGGAAAAAGAGGCATTCACCTATTACAGAGATGGTGCGATTTGATTTTTTTTTTTTTTCAATTTTCTTTACCGCTCTCCGTCTTAGTAGAAAGACACAGTATTCGGGATAGAAAGAAAACAATAATTGAAATAAATCTACGCTTCTTGGAGGTGCAATTTGAAAATCAAAAAATTCCTTCTGTCGTGTATCCCCGATTAATGTAACCTTAGATGCTAGAATTGTCGATTCTAGTATTAAGCGAAAGGTGTAACCTATGGATTAAGTCAACCCTACTCCACTAGTAAAAATATTCACTAGTAAAAATAGGTAGCAGAGGGGAAGAAGCACTACACCTAGGAATCAACAACACGAAAACTTTGTTATAAATTATACCTTTTCCTTATCGGGATCGGAACTTAGAAAAATGGTTGGGACAACAAACATCCATCTCGTTTGTATTTTGGATACCTGTATAACCATCGAAGACTGTTGAAGTGACTAATTCCTGGAAATTTAGAGGCGTTGAGGACAAAGAAATTGTTAGAGTTACCATTTTTATTTTTATCTAGTAAACCATGCTTGATGTTAAGAAAAGATCTTTTACAGGAAGGTTGGCTAGAGATTTTTTGTAAAAACGCTAGTCCCATGAGTTCATAATGAGAGTATTTCAATGTTTTTTGATTTCATGTATTATTCTCATCTCATTATGCGCATCAGATAAAGGGGGAGCCGTATGAGATGAAAATCTCACGTACGGTTCTGGAACGGAGATTCTTTCAATGGAATAACGAACGACCGTAACGGATGTCGGCTCAATCCGAAGGAAATTATGCGGAAGCTCTACAGAATTATTATGAAGCTATGCGACTAGAAATCGATCCCTATGATCGAAGTTATATACTCTATAACATAGGTCTTATCCACACAAGGAACGGAGAACATACAAAAGCTTTGGAATATTATTTTCGGGCACTAGAACGAAACCCGTTCTTACCACAAGCTTTTAATAATATGGCTGTGATCTGT
>NW_026123784.1:32500-37500 GCF_025177605.1 Cucumis melo
ACCAATTCCCGAAGGGTACTAGCCTTCGTATTATTTAAATAAAAAAAGAATAAAATAAAAAAAGAATATTTTTTTTTCTAATATTTATTATTTTTGTTTATTTTAGAGGTTTCCTCTAATCACTACTAATCACTATTTTCATTTGATATTCTATAATATAAGTAATATAACTATATATTCCAATTTGCAAATTTATGTATATTATTTAAATGAAATAAATAAAAAAAAATGCAATTTAAAATAAAATAATTTCTATATAGAATTATATGGGGAATGGTGATTAGAATGAACGATTCATAAATAGAAATCACAAATAAAAAAATTTCGATGGAATAATGAAAGAAAGAAAAATACGTCGAATTGCATCATATTAGTCCATTATATTTATTTTATATTGACAATTTCAAAAAACTATTCATACTATGATCATAGTATGATGGCAGTCGGGCAAGTATGCCCCCATCGTCTAGTGGTCCAGGACATCTCTCTTTCAAGGAGGCAGCGGGGATTCGACTTCCCCTGGGGGTAGGGTACTACGAAAGGAAGTTGATCATGGATTATCAACAAGCTTGGAATTGATTCTTCCCGGGTCGATGCCCGAGCGGTTAATGGGGACGGACTGTAAATTCGTTGGCAATATGTCTACGCTGGTTCAAATCCAGCTCGGCCCAATATATCGCGTATCCACCATAAAATGATATAACCTATTTGTCCTTCTACAGAAATACTTGACTTGATATGAAAGAATAAAAAAAAAAACTCTTTTTTTATTCATTGACAGATTGATAATCAATCAATTTTACAATAACGAAAAAATAAATATTAATCCATGCTTCTCACACTAAAGTCCATGTCTCCGCGCATATCAATCTATTACTTTATTACTCGCGTCTCTGTCTGGTAGAATATGACAATTCGAATCAAAAATCTACATAGAAAGGTTTGAAGGAAATTAAATCAACAACATATGTTGTACACTTTATTTCCCTGGGATTGTAGTTCAATTGGTCAGAGCACCGCCCTGTCAAGGCGGAAGCTGCGGGTTCGAGTCCCGTCAGTCCCGATGGATCCAAATCCAATAAAAAAAAAATACATCAATTAATCTCTTCCTTTCCTGTGAAAGAGAGAACAAATAACATAACTGAATTTTATTCCAAACGGGATCTCTCTTATTTTTTTTCCACATTTTTCAACAAAAAAATATGGGAATTTTGATTTCTTCAACGAGTACTAATTGATGGGAGAAAGACATATGTGCCATATGTGAATTACCACAATTATTGGTAGCATCATATTCAGGATTCGAAGGCGTACTGGGTCTAGTTGATTACGCCCGATTTTTCTAATGAAATAGAGTACTATACGTTTCCGGAAAGCACATACATAAAGGGAATTTGGACGATACAAAATAAAGTTTACATAGTAAACTTTGATCTAATTTTTCGTCTGAAAGCAAAATATATCCGTTCTGGCTCCGATTTTTTGTAACCTCAATTAGTAAATTCAATTACTAATTTGAATTTGAAATAATCTATCTTATTAAAATTTAACACTTAACTTTTGATATATACGTCCCACTACTAATTCAAGGAAAGAGGATATTAATACAAACAAGGATCCCATCTATCTCTCTTAGTGAGGTAATTAAGAATTTTTGAAAGTTTAAGTTTCGTTTTTATTTCTTTTTTTTAAGAAGATTTTATAAGTACAAAAAAAGGAAGGAGTTTAGTTCGAACCTACCTCCTTTTCCTTTTTTGAATTTCGCTGCTATTCTTTGCTTGAGTTTGTTTATAAACAATGTAAGGGTAAAGGTAGTCTGATGAGACTTCATCAGATGATTGCATTGAATAAGAGGGCAGTAGATTATAGAAAAGAAAGAATGCAAAAAATTATAAATAAAAAAAAGTAACGAAATTCTTGATTGCATCAGGAATCCCATTTTGTTTAAATTCGGTATGGATAAAAGATCTTCCTATGTTATACTATTCAATTCTCGACGATGAATCGATTTGATAGCTCCGATATTGTTATTCATGATATTTTAATACGATTCGATATCATCGAGATGCAACGCATCCCCTTGAATTTACAAGCGAAACATTTATCATCTCTATGGGATTAAATCCCGAGTTATTGCGAATAAAAAATGAAACGATGATATTATGGAAGTAAATATTCTCGCATTTATTGCTACTGCACTGTTCATTCTAGTTCCGACCGCCTTTTTACTTATAATATACGTAAAAACAATCAGTCAAAGTGATTAATTTGAATTAACCTTGACGTTTTAGTTCTTATCAATGATTGAAGATAAGAAAAATGAAAAGCATTAAAATTTCGCGTCTTAAATGAAATTGGCGGACTAGAATTATCAGTATTCTACGAGAGAAGTATTCGATAAGATCCGATAGTATGGTAGAAAGAAATATATGAATCCTTCTACCATACTATCTATTATTGTTATTGAAGTGTATAAATATAAAATTGTACTCTATAAAAATAGAGGTTGAATATCGATCAATTTGAATATAGATGAATATACAATATATATCTTTCTATTTATATATAGATATCATATCAATTACATATATGTAATATTAATCTAATATACATAGTGGCCCAATTCTATTTCTTTGCTTCATAATTCATGTTGATTAGAATGAATCTGAAATCAAATAATCGAAAGGCCACTAATTTTTTTTTAGCATTCGAAAGAAGTAATTGATTGAGCAGTTGACAGATGATCCAGGAGTTCGGTTCCATGGGAACTTTTTATCTTCGGATTTCGAAAAGAATTAGCAAACCCCATTTTTATTTAACGTTTGAAGCATGATATGAAATGAGTTCCCTAAAACAAGAAAAAATCCTATTTTGAAAATAACTAAAATACTAATAATAATAAATAAAAGAAGTGGTAAGCACGTAATATGTGGGTGGCTACCCCGAGGTACTATCTTATTATGAGGTAGTATATTATTATGCGTAGTATCTCATTGGACAACCACTATGTCTATGTTCTTTCGTGTTGAAAGTATGGATCCACTTAAAAACTTATAATCCGAACTCTTTTTTTTTTTACTTTTCAAAATAAAAGAAAAAAAGTTTTGCAGAACGATCTATAAAATAAACCAAAAACAATACAGTTTTATTTTTCAATTAGTAGTACTTCTAGAGTCCACTTCTTCCCCATACTACGAGGGAAAGAGAAAATGTAAAGACTACCATTAAAGCAGCCCAAGCGAGACTTACCATATCCATGTGAATTATGTCCCCTATCTCTATGAATATAAAAGAATTATTCCATTATTGCTCACTAATAATTATTATTCACTAATAATAGTGGAATCACTAGCGCATAGTCAAAAAGAGATTCGGGCACAACACCATTGATGAAACAATACAAAAAATCGAATTATCCCAAGTTATTATATGATTTCTAGTATAATCGAAAAAATTCAGTACAAATAAATAAAAGAGGCAGAAAAACTCTTGGAAGTATCAAAAGAATGTTAGTAACATGTAGGAATAATAAGACCTAGTCTTTCTTTTGTTGTCCTGCATTTCATTACATTAAGTAAAAAGTCTCAAAATAGAGAATCAAGATAGTATCTATCACATAACCCTACTATTATTCCTTTCTCATTTGATCTAATCTTTACTGTCCCCCCGATTGTTTCATAGAGACAATCGGAAGATGGGATGGCCTATTACATGCGTGGTTAGAGCTTATCGAAAAGAAATAAGTTCTTTTTTTAAGATTAAAATAAAAAAAAAAGCCAATTATTCATTCAATATAATATTGATTGAATGCTCGAGTACTCAGATACTTTCATGAGTCCGTATATCAAGTATCTTCCTCCTTTCCGTAAGGAAAAATGAAATTATATTCCCTAATTCAAGACCCAATGAGTAGACACTACATTAGTAGTCGAAGGGCTATCATCTCAAGATTTAACGATTATTTTTCATTACTCTACTAAATTCTGGAAACGAAACCTATACGCAAGGATTTATAACATTTTAGAGAACCCCAACGATGCTTAGAATCAAGCAAATCTAAAGATGCTTTTCTTCTAAAAAAAATGATAAAGTTATATCAGCAAAACAGAAGAGGGTATTTTGATTCTTTTGTTTGTTGCTGAGGCGACACCCGGATTTGAACTGGGGAAAAAGGGATTTGCAGTCCCCCGCCTTACCGCTCGGCCATGCCGCCAAAACGATACAAAATATTGGATTGGCTCTATCTCTTAGATAGATAGTATCTTACAACACACAATATCTAAAACGAAAAACCGCAAAACTTTGCTTTTTCTATTGAAAAAAAAATGTGGATTTTCATTCACAAAAGCAAAAAATCAGGACAAATGGGAACCGTTAACTTTAACTATTGACTGTGAATTCATAAATGATTCTTGGATTGAAATTGCAAATTCGGTTTCCCTAATGATATAAGAAAACAATCCAAAAATGGATACCTTACCTAAATAAATAAAAATTGATAGATAACTAATCATTACTAATCCATCCGTATTGATTCGTTTCCATAACCATAAAAAAATCCTTATTAATGACAATTTTAATAGCGATTATGAGTATATGTAAACCCCAGAACATAAACGATTACTATTATCTAAATCTAATATCTTATATATATATAAGATGTTTATAGGAAATGTTCGGAATTCTGTTTTTAGAATTTTTTTTTCATTATCATTAAATAGAAAATATAAATTTTTGATAGAGTACGACATGTGATGTTCCCCATAGAACTGTAATAAAGGAGGCGATATATATAACTAACTATATATATATATCTGCACATGTTTATTAATAAATACAAGTCCTCTATACATACTTCAATCGCATTCTACGAATTCTACTAAAAAAAATATAGGTATAGGTAAAATATCTCTCTTCTATGCGAATTTTTTTTAACAGTGAAATCTACGAAAAAGTTCCATGTTGTTAAATAAAAAAAATTCTATATTGTTTCTTCAGAT
>NW_026123784.1:45000-47500 GCF_025177605.1 Cucumis melo
TCCTACTCACGGGGACCTGGTAGAATTGGGAGAAGCCGTAGGTATTATTGCGGGTCAATCTATTGGAGAACCGGGTACTCAACTAACATTAAGAACTTTTCATACCGGCGGAGTATTCACAGGGGGGACTGCAGAACATATACGAGCTTCTTCTAATGGCAAAATCAAATTCAATGAGAATTTGGTTCATCCCACACGTACACGCCATGGGCATCCTGCTTTTTTATGTTATATAGACTTGTATGTAACTATTGAGAGTGAGGATATTATACATAACGTCACTATTCCACCAAAAAGTTTACTTTTAGTTCAAAATGATCAATATGTAGAATCAGAACAAGTGATTGCTGAGATTCGCGCGGGAACATACACTCTTAATTTAAAAGAGAGAGTTCGAAAACATATTTATTCTGACTCAGAGGGAGAAATGCATTGGAGTACCGACGTGTACCATGCACCCGAATTTACATATAGTAATGTCCATCTCTTACCAAAAACAAGTCATTTATGGATATTATCAGGAGGTTCGTGCGGATGCAGTGTAGTCCCTTTTTCACTCTACAAGGATCAAGATCAAATTAACGTTCATTCTCTTTGTGTCGAAAGAAGATATATTTCTAGCCTTTCAGTAAATAATGATAAAGTGGGACAAAAATTTTATGGTCCGGATCTCTCTGGTAAAAACGAAAGCGGAATTCCTGATTATTCAGAACTTAATCCAATCCTATGTACGGGTCAATCTAATCTCACATATCCTGCTATTTTCCACGGTAATTCTGATTTATTGGCAAAGAGGCGAAGAAATGGATTCATCATTCAATTTGAATCACTTCAAGAACGAGAAAAAGAACTACGACCCCCTTCCGGTATTTCGATTGAAATACCCATAAATGGTCTTTTTCGTAGAAATAGTATTCTTGCTTTTTTCGATGATCCTCAATACAGAAGAAATAGTTCAGGAATTACTAAATATGGGACTATAGGGGTGCATTCAATCCTCAAAAAAGAGGATTTGATTGAGTATCGAGGAGTCAAAGACTTTAAGCCAAAATACCAAATGCAAATGAAAGTGGATCGATTTTTTTTCATTCCCGAGGAAGTGCATATTTTACCAGAATCTTCTTCCATAATGGTACGGAACAATAGTATCATTGGAGTAGCTACACGACTAACTTTAAGTATAAGAAGCCGAGTAGGTGGATTGGTCCGAGTGGAGAAAAAAAAAAAAAGGATTGAACTCAAAATATTTTCTGGAGATATACATTTTCCTGGAGAGATGGATAAGATATCCCGACACAATGGCATCTTGATACCACCAGAAAGAGTAAAAAAAAATTCTAAGAAATCAAAAAAATCGAAAAATTGGATTTATGTCCAGTGGATCACACCTACCAAGAAAAAGTATTTTGTTTTTGTTCGACCTGTAATCATATATGAACTAGCCGACGGTATCAATTTAGTAAAACTTTTCCCACAGGATCTATTGCAAGAAAGGGATAATCTGGAGCTTAGAGTTGTCAATTATATACTTTATGGAAATGGAAAACCAATTCGGGGAATTTCTGGCACAAGCATTCAATTAGTTCGGACTTGTTTATTGTTGAATTGGGACCGAGACAAAAAAAGCTCTTCTATCGAAGACGCGCGCGCTTCCTTTGTTGAAGTAAGTACAAATGGTCTGGTTCGAAATTTCCTACGAATAGACTTAGGGAAATCCGATACTGCGTATATGAGAAAAAGGAAAGATCCGTCAGGTTCAGGATTGATCTTTAATAATGAGTCAGATCGCACGAATATCAATCCATTTTTTTCTATTTATTCCAAGACAAGGGTTCCACAATCTCCGAGTCAAAATCAAGGAACTATTCGTACGTTGTTCAATAGAAATAAGGAACGCCAATCTTTGATAATTTTGTCAGCATCGAATTGTTTGCAAATGGATCTATTCAACGATGTAAAAGATTATAATGTCATAAAAGAATCAAGTAAAAAGGATCCTCTAATTTCAATTAGGAATTCGTTAGGACCTTTAGGGGCGGCCCCTCAAATTGTGAATTTTTATTCATTTTATGACTTAATAACTCATAATCCGATCTCCCTAACTAAATATTTGCAACTTGACAATTTAAAACAGACTTTTCAAGTACTTAAATATTATTTAATGGATGAAAACGGGGGGATTTTCAATTCCGATCCATGCAGTAACATCGTTTTCAATACATTTAATTTGAATTGGCATTTTCTGCATCATAATTATCACAATAATTATTGTGAAGAAACACCTACAAGAACAAGAATTAGTCTTGGACATTTTTTTTTTGAAAATGTATGTATAGCCAAAAATAGACCACACCTAAAATCGGGTCAAATTATAATTGTTGAAGTTGATTCTGTAGTAATAAGATTAGCTAAGCCTTATTTGGCCACTTCAGGAGCAACTGTTCATCGCCATTATGGCGAAATGCTTTACGAAGGAGATACTTTAGTTACATTTATATAT
>NW_026123785.1:5000-12500 GCF_025177605.1 Cucumis melo
TCTAGTCGCATAGCTTCATAATAATTCTGTAGAGCTTCCGCATAATTTCCTTCGGATTGAGCCGACATCCGTTACGGTCGTTCGTTATTCCATTGAAAGAATCTCCGTTCCAGAACCGTACGTGAGATTTTCATCTCATACGGCTCCCCCTTTATCTGATGCGCATAATGAGATGAGAATAATACATGAAATCAAAAAACATTGAAATACTCTCATTATGAACTCATGGGACTAGCGTTTTTACAAAAAATCTCTAGCCAACCTTCCTGTAAAAGATCTTTTCTTAACATCAAGCATGGTTTACTAGATAAAAATAAAAATGGTAACTCTAACAATTTCTTTGTCCTCAACGCCTCTAAATTTCCAGGAATTAGTCACTTCAACAGTCTTCGATGGTTATACAGGTATCCAAAATACAAACGAGATGGATGTTTGTTGTCCCAACCATTTTTCTAAGTTCCGATCCCGATAAGGAAAAGGTATAATTTATAACAAAGTTTTCGTGTTGTTGATTCCTAGGTGTAGTGCTTCTTCCCCTCTGCTACCTATTTTTACTAGTGAATATTTTTACTAGTGGAGTAGGGTTGACTTAATCCATAGGTTACACCTTTCGCTTAATACTAGAATCGACAATTCTAGCATCTAAGGTTACATTAATCGGGGATACACGACAGAAGGAATTTTTTGATTTTCAAATTGCACCTCCAAGAAGCGTAGATTTATTTCAATTATTGTTTTCTTTCTATCCCGAATACTGTGTCTTTCTACTAAGACGGAGAGCGGTAAAGAAAATTGAAAAAAAAAAAAATCAAATCGCACCATCTCTGTAATAGGTGAATGCCTCTTTTTCCCCGGAAGTTGTCGGAATTATTCGTAATAAGATATTGGCTACAATTGAAAAGGTCTTATCGATAAAATTTCCATTTATCCCACCAGATCTAGGCATCGGTAACAACCCCATTCTATAATTTCTTTTAATTACCTCTCGTGAGAAAATGATCCCACAAACAAAGGAATTGCATAGTACGAAATAACATAAAAACGGATTCATTAAAAAATCCCACTCGATATTAAAATTGTTTCTTTTTGATTTCACAGGAATCAATAAAAGAGAAGAAATATTTCAATCCGGTTAAATTTCATCCAAATGTAGTAGGATCAGAATGAAGAGAACTATTCTGATTTCAGCGAAGTTGAAGAAAAAAAGAATTTTATTTATCTGACTGGGGTAATTCTAGAAGTTTTTTGATTGAATTATGATACAAAAAAGAGCAAAAAGAATCGAATAATCATTCTATGATTCATAACTTGTGACTAGATATATGTATGGGATAAACAGTTGTTGGTGAAAAATCGAAAACTGTAAAAGTCGAATTTTTAGAAAAAAGGAATCATAGTTTAAAAAACTAAATAGAATCATGAGCTAAAAGTATCCATTAAACATAGTTAAAAAAAAATTATTTGTATAGTTAGAATTGGTTGGACGTGCCTATCAAAAAAAAAATTGAATATTAATGACTCACTATTAACTCGGTTTCTGGGCCATAATCGATTCTGTAGGAGAGATGGCCGAGTGGTTGAAGGCGTAGCATTGGAACTGCTATGTAGGCTTTTGTTTACCGAGGGTTCGAATCCCTCTCTTTCCGTACTAATTCAACAATGTTACTGACCACAATGTATCAAATCAAATAACAATCGATACTATTATTCCAACGGTTAGACCTTTATGGATTCTTTATTTCGAATTTTTGTGGTACGGAAACGAAAAGACTGGAAAGAATGCACAAGAGATGAAAATCCCCCTACCGATCAATGATAGATGAATGATAGAAAAATTTCCGGATCAAAACCTTACTTTCCTTCGGTCTCTTTACTTAGACTTCGGCGAAGGGGAGGACGAAATTGTCCGAACCCTTGTTTTTTAGTTAGGTTTAAGTCTGACGAGAATAATATTCTACAACGAGCAATTCATTTATTTTTAAACTGACCCATTTACTATCTATTATTTGATTGACTAATCCTTTATATTGCAATGGCTGAAGAGTCAAATGTTTTGGCAATTCCTGAGGGGGGGATGAATCAAGATAATTTTGAATCAGTGTTCTCGATTTTTTTTCATCTTTTGCTGTAATAATATCTCGGGGTTTGCACCGATAACTTGGTATATCCACTATAGAACCATTAACTAAAATATGTCTATGATTAACTAATTGTCGGGCTTGAGGAATAGTCGAAGCCATACCCAATCGAAAAAGGATGTTATCCAAACGCATTTCAAGTAATTGTAGTAAAACTTGACCCGTTGATCCTTTGGCTTTTCCGGCGATACGAACGTATTTAAGTAATTGTCGTTCTGTAAGACCATAATGAAAACGCAATTTTTGTTTTTCTTCTAAACGAATACGATATTGAGATTTTTTACCGGAACGCGATTGGTTTTTAAGATCGTTTCCGGTTTTGGGCCTTTTACTAGTTAGTCCCGGTAAAGCCCCCAGACGGCGTATTTTTTTTGAAACGAGGCCCTCTGTAACGCGACATAAAGACTCCTTATTTTATTTTATTTAAATTTCATAAACATTTTATTTTATTTAAATTTCATAAACTTAAATGAAAACTAAATGATAAATATTATAAATGAAGTGAAATCCAGTAAAGTATTGTACTACAAAACAAAGAATAATTAGATAACTTGGATCAATATCCGGATCCTATTGTATATGTAAATGATATAAAAAAGTAAGAGTTCCTTTCTTGATTTGTTCTACAGAAATAGAACCCCTCCTTTAGTCATAAAGGTAAGTAAGTTCCTACGACATCATAGATCGGTGACCTTTGAAAAAGGGTAAGAAGTCGTTTCTTTATTTATTTGATTTATCAATTATGTCAAAAATAAAATCAATAGAGAAAAGCCGGCTATCGGAATCGAACCGATGACCATCGCATTACAAATGCGATGCTCTAACCTCTGAGCTAAGCGGGCTCACATAACAGAAATGTTACATGCATAGTAATTTACTAAATTACTGGGATCTTAGCTATTCCTAATTAATATGAATATAGAATCTAATTTCATTTCAAATAAATATTCAATATTGGAATTGTTCTATTATAGAACATAATAATTAATATAACGATTAATAGAATATAGCGATAGAAAATTTTGATCTATTTATCAAATGGATGTGTATCAATAATTAATGTGTTAATCTTAATTGCATTTAATGCAATTGAGATGATAATGAAGCGTTTCTATGTTTTCATTCTGAAAGGTGGAAGATAAGACGAACAAGGGAATCGACCGTTTAAGTATTAAATTTTTTACTAAAAAAATAATAGAAAGAGGGGCAAATATATATGTTCATATATCTATCTATATTGATATATATTGAATTGCAGATACAGAAATGATAGAATCATTTTGGATCGGAACAAATATGGGTCTCCGATAGAGAAGAGAGAGATGAAAGAAGATAGACAAGAAATCCAATAGGAGGAAACACTTTTCAATAGAGGAATCGGTATTCTAATGACTTGAGTGGTTCCAGTATAATACAAATGAAAGAAAACGGGGAAGGACATCATAATGCGATACTAATCTTAAAAGAGGGGGGATATGGCGAAATCGGTAGACGCTACGGACTTAATTAGATTGAGCCTTGGTATGGAAACCTACTAAGTGATAACTTTCAAATTCAGAGAAACCCTGGAATTAAAAATGGGCAATCCTGAGCCAAATCCTTTTTTCCGAAAAAAAAGGGTAGGTGCAGAGACTCAATGGAAGCTGTTCTAACAAATGGAGTTGACGACGTTGCGTTAGTAAAGGAATGAATCCTTCCATCGAAACTCCAGAAACGATGAAAGATAAACGTATTACGTACTGAAATACTATATTGATTAATGACAACTCGAATCTCTATTTTTTATATTTCTATAATTTTTTATATTTATATTTATATATATATATAAAATTATATATAAAAATGAACGAATTGTTATGAATCGATTCCAAGATCTACAAGTTGAAAAAATAATCGAATATTCATTGATCAAATCATTTACTCCATCATAGTCTGATAGATCTTTTGAAGAATTGATTAATCAGATCGAATAGAATAAAGATAGAGTCCCATTCTACATGTCAATAACGACAAAAATGAAATTTATAGTAAGAGGAAAATCCGTCGACTTTTAAAATCGTGAGGGTTCAAGTCCCTCTATCCCCAAAACCCTAAAAAGGCCCGTTGGCCTCTTTAATTATTTATCCGTTCATTAGCAATTCAGACTTTGTTATGTTTCTCATTCATTCGACTCTTTCACAAGCGTATTTGAGCGGAAATTTGATTTCTTATCACAAGGCTTGTGGTATATATTCTATATGATAGACGTACAAACGAACATCCTTGCGCAAGTAATCTGTGAAATTTGAATGATTAACTGTCTACTGTACTGAAACTTCGAAAGGCTTATCCAAGCCCTGAAATTTCGTATATCTTCAAAAAGAAGACTTTGGAATACCTTTTTTCTTATTTACAATTGACATAGACCAAAGTCATCTATTAAAATAAGGATAATGTGTCGGAAATGGCCGGGATAGCTCAGTTGGTAGAGCAGAGGACTGAAAATCCTCGTGTCACCAGTTCAAATCTGGTTCTTGGCACATCATGAATTTGTATGAGTATCTATTCTACGGATTCATTAATAATATAGATCATGAAAAATACTGATACATGATGATGTCTGGAAATCTACCCTTTAACTAAACTATATATATTTTTTACTCTATTTATAGATGTCGAAAATAGACAAGTAAAGATAAAGAGGATATTTATAGAAATATGTAAAGGATGTATATAGATATGTAAAAGAAAAGAATTTTCTTTTGTTTCCTCTTCTTTTTTATTTGTTCATACTCTGTCTCCTGGCGTTCAATTCCTATTTTATACATATTTGAAAGTTTCAATTAGTTCCTTATAAGACCCAAAAGTCTAGTCTAGGGGAGTTGAAAGGCGGGAATGGCCAAGATTCATCTCAGATACAGTACAAATAGAATCCGATTCTCTTTTCATATTATATTTCTTCATTTCACCCTATGTGACTTTTTAAAGCACATCTATAAGTCATATGCGTGATACATAGTTCATAATGCAGAACTCATTTAGTTCATCCTATTAGCTTGTGGCTCATCCAAAATAAGTATCTTACAAATTGGATAATCTCACCAAATCTCTAATTGTATTTTTTTTAATCAATAATAATAAGATGAATGAGACTTCAATTACTATGCTATATCTATAAGAGAACGTAAAAATGTATTTGAATATCTTGAGTTGTCGAAGTGAAGATTAGTTTCGTATTATTTAATGAGCATCTTGTATTTCATAAAAATTGGGGGCAATATAATCCTTACGTAAGGGCCATCCTACCCAACTTTCAGGCATTAAGATACGCTTTAGACGTGGATGATTATCATAAGAAATTCCCAACATATCATAAGATTCCCTTTCTGGAAAATCCGCACTTTTCCAAACCCAGAAAACAGACGGAATTTTAGGATTTATCCTTGCGGCAAATACTTTTATGCATACCTCTTCCGGTTGATCTATACCATACTCGATTCTCGTAAGATGATACACACTAGCTAACAGTCCGCCTGGTGCTACATCATAAGCACATTGGGAACGTAGATAATTGTAACCATATACATATAAAATGACTGCAATGGAATGCCATTCCTCGGGCTTTATTTGTAAAGTCTCTATTCCTTGGTAATCGAAACCCAAAGATCTATGAACCAGTCCATGTTTGACTAGCCAAGAAGACAAATTACCCTGCATCTTCTCCCCCCCCCCATTTTTTTATTTTTATTTGTATAAGTATTTCCCATTTACAATGAAAAATTGATGAAGATTCACTCGTTCTTTGCTTTGTTATTCTGTACAAAAAAAGTATACGGCCTAATTTACTAATTCGTAGGAAGAGACTGCACTTTTGTATTTGAAAAAAGTTTCAGGAGGGATGATCTCTGAAGTAGATGATGGTTGATAGAGTAATCCTTGATCGTAATTTCCAGTATTAGTACTTGGGCCAACATGAAATTTGTGATTGGTAGTAAAACACCGATTTTCCTCTTGAGACTTAATTCGATCTTCATAGATTTCTCGAGATATTTTCTTACGAAGTTTTGTTATAGCATCTATAACAGCCTCGGGTTTAGGCGGACAACCCGGCAAATACACATCGACAGGAATTAACTTATCGACTCCCCGAACAGTACTATAAGAATCGGTACTGAACATCCCTCCTGTAATTGTACATGCTCCCATAGCAATAACATATTTTGGTTCAGGCATTTGCTCATATAATCTTACTAAAGAAGGAGCCATTTTCATTGTTACCGTACCCGCTGTTAAAATTAAGTCTGCCTGTCTAGGACTAGATCTTGGTACCAGTCCATAACGATCAAAGTCGAATCGTGAACCTATTAATGAAGCGAATTCAATGAAGCAACAACTGGTACCATAGAGAAGCGGCCATAAACTGGAGAGTCTTGACCAATTTGAAAGATCATTTGATGTAGTTGAAATAACTGAAGTTTGGGTTGTTCGATCAAGTAAGGGAAACTCGATGGAATTCATAACTGTCTCAATGTTTTTTTTAATTGTCTGAATATTCAAAAACTAAGACCATTCCAATGCTCCTTTTCGCCATGCATAAACTAAACCGACAATTAGGATAAGCACGAAAATTAAAGCTTCTATAAAGACGGATACCCCTAATACATCAAAACTCATTGCCCACGGATAAAGAAAAACTGTTTCAACATCAAAAACAACAAAAACTAGAGCAAACATATAATAACGGATTCTAAATTGTACCCAAGCATCGCCCATTGGTTCTATTCCCGATTCATAACTCGAAAGTTTCTCTGGCTCTTTGCTAAGAGGGGCTAAAACTCCAGAAATTAGAAATGCCAAAATAGGAATAAGACTTGATATTATTAGAAATACCCAGAAAATATCATATTCGTAAAGCAGAAACATAAACGTACTCCTATCAATGTGGAAAATATACCGGATTAGTCGATCGGTACATGTCTCGTTTGAAGATTCATCCACTATAATCCTATTTATATAATATCTATTATATCCATAATAAATATATATTAAATATTATATATTTATATAGAGAGGATACATATAGTCGGAATTTCCATTTAGGAACTTTTAGTGATTGAAGAAGGAAAGAGAAGACGACTACTTTAGTTTTGTGCTTTACTAGATAAGGTATACCAACAGAAAAGCCTATTTGAGAATGTTTACAATGAAAGTTACCAAAGATCTTCGTTTCTCAAACTCTAGCTTGTCCACAAATAAAATACAGTAAGTCGTTCCTAGATCCATGTGATTTACTAGTGCATTCGATTTGCATTGGGTTATGGTGGAGTTTTTAACCGGTTTCATGTCATGATTTTGACTCCAAAAATTTACTAGAATTGGGTAG
>NW_026123785.1:20000-24128 GCF_025177605.1 Cucumis melo
AGTTATTTCAGCTCCACGCTTTCGTTCCCTCGAATCAAAATTCAATCAAGTAAAGCCTTACTTAACTTAAAAAATGAATTCTTTTTTTTTTTATTTCTTCCGCAAAATTTGGCACGGGGAAGAAAATGAATTTCATGCTCCCTTCTTAACATTACATGTGTATATATACTTCAACTATAGCAAATAGCGGCATAGAGTCTTGCATCTTTCTACATCTCTAGCGGATCTCTAGTTTTACTAAGAATCCTTGTTGTTGGATCGGATTATAACTACCTTTTTGGGAATTTGTACGAAAATCTTTATGAAATTTTATTAAAAAAAAATGCTAAGACAAGATAATAACTAAAATAATGCAAACGTCTATTATGATACATATATCTCATGTCGAAAGATGAGTAAGTCCATTTATTTAATTCGACATTCCTCATTCCTTTTCTATATATACTCACGTAGATATTACTTAGTATAATTATATATTGAATTAGTATAATTATAAGATACCTTTTATAACAATCAATAAATAACAGGTAAAACTATTAATATAACAATGAAAATATTAAGTCGAGGTATCCATTCTATGACAACTCTCACCACCTTACCCTCTATTTTTGTGCCTTTAGTGGGCCTAGTATTTCCGGCAATTGCAATGGCTTCTTTATTTCTTCATGTTCAAAAAAACAAGATTTTTTAAATATGCTGTCTATTTTTTTTTTTCAAAACTTAGACTTTGACGATAACACAGCTATCTATTTAGTAGACTAGAATCTAACATGTGGCTTACTCCAAACATAAGCGATTATACATACGTAAACATGATATCTGAGGAAATCAATTAGAAGTATTTCAAAATAGAAAATAGATAAGTTTCAAAATAGAAAATAGATAAGAGATCGGGCGACAAATGTTTGAGATATAAAATCAATATACCTATATGGATGTAGGTATCTATAGGGAATCATATAAAGGTGATGTTATTATTTTAGATCTAAGTAATTCGATGAATTACTTAGATCTAAAGTAAAGGTTCACATCAAAATAGTGCTAGTTGATTAGAGTTACTTCGGAAACAAAAAAAGTAAAATAGATTTTTTTTGATTCTCTTAATTCCAATAAAATGCAACGAGATCTAGTATGAATTGGCGATCAGAACGTATATGGATAGAATTTATAAGAGGATCTCGAAAAATCAGCAATTTCTGCTGGGCCTTTATCCTTTTTTTAGGTTCATTAGGGTTTTTATTGGTTGGAACTTCCAGTTATCTTGGTAGGGATTTGATAGCTTTATTTCCGTCTCAGCAAATAATTTTTTTTCCACAGGGGATCGTAATGTCTTTCTATGGGATTGCCGGTCTCTTTATTAGCTCCTATTTGTGGTGCACAATTTTGTGGAATGTAGGTAGCGGTTATGATCGATTCGATAGAAAAGAAGAAATAGTGTCTATTTTTCGTTGGGGGTTTCCTGGAAAAAATCGTCGAATCTTCCTACGATTCCTTATGAAAGACATTCAGTCCATCAGAATAGAAGTTAAAGAGGGTATTTATGCACGTCGTGTCCTTTATATGGAAATAAGAGGCCAAGGGGCCATTCCCTTGACGCGTACCGATCAGAATCTGACCCCACGAGAAATTGAGCAAAAGGCTGCCGAATTGGCCTATTTCTTGCGTGTACCAATTGAAGTTTTTTGAAAAATGAAGTTCAGAATGAATTTTGTTCGTAGCAAGAGGGATAAAACTGAAATGAAAGAATAGTCTTTTTTATAGACCATAGTAATAGTATAATAACTTAACTGGAATTTCTTCAGAATGCTCATTTGACCCAAAGCAGACGTATACGGAACAGCCAGAAAACTTTCTTTGTCCGAAATTTTGATCCGTATGTAAATCAACTGCACAGTAACAAAAAAAAGTGGATTCTTTGTTATTTTCTTTCTGTATTATTTCGAAATTCAAGGATTAACTAATAAATCACAAATCAAAAACTAAAAAACAGGGAATGGATTCATAATAGTATGCATATGACTTGTAATAGAACTTATGTTTGATATAAATATTAGTAGTGTAGAGAGTTAACGAATGAAGTGAGTTCATTAAAAAATAAAAGACGAAAAAATGGAAAAAAAGAAAGCATTCATTCCCCTTCTATATCTTGCATCTATAGTATTTTTGCCCTGGTGGATCTCTCTTTCATTTAATAAAAGCCTAGAATCTTGGGTTACTAATTGGTGGAATACTGGTCAATCCGAAATTTTTTTGAATGATATTCAAGAAAAGAGTATTATAAAAAAAGTTCTAGAATTAGAGGAACTCTTTCTCTTGGACGAAATGCTAAAGGAATACCCAGAAACACATCTACAAAAGCTTCGTATCGGAATCTACAAAGAAACGATCCAATTGATCAAGATGCACAATGAGGATCGTATCCATATGATTTTGCACTTCTCGACAAATATAATCTGTTTCGTTATTCTAAGTGGTTATTCTATTCTTGGTAATGAAGAACTTGTTATTCTTAACTCTTGGGTTCAAGAGTTCCTATATAACTTAAGCGACACAATAAAAGCTTTTTCTATTCTTTTATTAACTGATTTATGTATAGGATTTCATTCACCCCATGGTTGGGAACTAATGATTGGTTCTGTCTACAAAGATTTTGGATTTTCTCATAACGATCAAATTATATCCGGTCTTGTTTCCACTTTTCCAGTCATTCTTGACACAATTTTAAAATATTGGATCTTCCGTTATTTAAATCGTGTATCTCCCTCACTTGTAGTGATTTATCATTCAATGAATGACTGAAAAATATAATGTTTGTTACTTTGTACATAAGTAAAACATTCAAAATTGTACTTATTCCTTCTACCCATCGCGAAGGATGCCTCCTATATTCGAGTAACTTTATTTCAGTAAATAGCAGAATCATGGATAGGGAACTATACTAGGGACCTACCTAATTTTATTGTAGAAATTTTTGGGCTCAATGATTGGACCATGCAAACTAGAAATACCTTTTCTTCGATAAAGGAAGAGATTACTCGATCTATTTCCGTATCACTCATGATATATATAATAACTTGGGCACCCGTTTCAAATGCATATCCCATTTTTGCACAACAGGGTTATGAAAATCCACGAGAAGCAACCGGCCGTATTGTCTGCGCCAACTGCCATTTAGCTAATAAGCCCGTGGATATCGAGGTTCCACAAGCGGTACTTCCTGATACTGTATTTGAAGCAGTTGTTCGAATTCCTTATGATATGCAACTGAAACAAGTTCTTGCGAATGGTAAAAAGGGTGGTTTGAATGTGGGGGCTGTTCTTATTTTACCCGAGGGGTTTGAATTAGCCCCCCCCCGATCGTATTTCTCCCGAGATTAAAGAAAAGATGGGCAATCTTTCTTTTCAGAGCTATCGTCCCACTAAAAAAAATATTCTTGTGATAGGTCCTGTTCCTGGTCAGAAATATAGTGAAATCACCTTTCCTATTCTTTCCCCGGACCCTGCGACTAAGAAAGATGTTCACTTCTTAAAATATCCCATATACGTAGGCGGGAACAGGGGAAGGGGTCAGATTTATCCCGACGGGAGTAAGAGTAATAATAATGTTTATAATGCTACAGCAGCAGGGATAGTAAGCAAAATAATACGAAAAGAAAAAGGAGGATATGAAATAACCATAGTGGATGCAGCGAATGGGCGTCAAGTGGTTGATATTATCCCTCCAGGACCAGAACTTCTTGTTTCAGAGGGCGAATCCATCAAACTTGATCAACCATTAACGAGTAATCCTAATGTGGGAGGATTTGGTCAGGGAGATGCGGAAATCGTCCTTCAAGATCCATTACGTGTCCAAGGCCTTTTGTTCTTTTTTGCATCTGTTATTTTGGCACAAATCTTTTTAGTTCTTAAAAAGAAACAGTTTGAGAAGGTTCAATTGTCCGAAATGAATTTCTAAATCTGGGGATTTATCAAATAAAGTTCGTAAAAAAAACCAAATTCTTGTTGGCAATTCTATAATTTAATTATGTATGATCAAAAAATTATGAAAAACTTTTTCCCTTGTTTTTTTTTTTATTCTTTTTCGACCCTATTTCGGTAATTACTTGTACCGCATTACTAGTCATAGTA